>NW_027183467.1:832500-988392 GCF_041296385.1 Aphelocoma coerulescens
GAAGCCCAGCGATGGCTTTGAGCTGTCCCGCTCTTCAGCGCGTGTATAACTGCACGCATCCACAGTGCTCTGTGCACGGATTTTCCTCAGCTCGAGGTGCAATCATTTTCTTGCTGGTTTACAGTGTCCAAAGCGTCCGTGGAGCTCTCGCTCGGCCAAATGCGTCAAGAGAGAAGCCCTTGCTGGATTCGCCTTTCGCTGGCCAAGACTTTCAACACAGCACCACAATCCGGGCGACGACGAGGAGGAAAGGGGGAACATCTTTTCGTCCTGGCACGTTCTTCTGTGCGGGACGTCTATCCGCATCTTCGCTCTCTGCAGGGCTGGAAGGTGCGCGGTGGTACTCGGAAGCGAGAAGAAGGCTGCAGAGAGCACCGCGCTCTGCCGGCGCTGTGCAGGCTGTACAGGCAAGAAGCCTAGCCCTGGAATGTGGTGCAAATACAAGCTTCCACGCATCGGGGGCAAGCTCTGGGTAAGCTCGCTGACCTAAAAGTGTTCTGTGGGCGAGACGCAGCCGAGAAGCTCTCCCTTAAGGTTCAGGCTACCACGCAGACGGAAGGTGCCGCTACCTAGCGCTGCGAGGGAAAGTGCATAGCCCAGGCGTGTTTCGGCAGAAGCAGCAGCCTGGAGGCTTTCGCTGCCGGCACCGTGCTCTCTGGGCGAGAAGCAGACGACCGTTCGTCTGCAGCGAAACGAAAGCGCGACGTGGTACGAAGGGGCAGAAGAACGAAGGCGCAGAGCACCACCGGGCTGCCGTGCGACTCGCACAGGCTGCAAGAGGAAGCGTGCCTGCCACTCGCTCGTTCGCGGATTCACTTTAGCAGTCGGAAACAGAAAGCTCGACTTGCGGCTACTTGTGCTGCTGCCTAGTTCTCTTCCAGTAGCCCCTGGAAACAACGATGCTCGGTTTATGCTTCGAGACGCAGCGATCACGGTGGTAGGTGCGGTGGAGAAGGGAAAGCCAGCGTGCAGAGGACAGTTTCTCGTTGCTCTACGTGAGGCAAGGGGAAGGTTCAGCCCAGCAGTGGCTGTTGCTCCTGGAGCCTTTTTCTTTGGGAGCAGCTGCTGCAAGCGGGCAACGGAGCTGCGAGAGTGCCTAATGGGTGGGACGGCACGTCTATCTGCGAAGGAAGCTGCCTAGCCGCAGTGTGTTGTGCTCAGTTTCCAGGCTGCTTCGAGAGGGGGCACCTTGAAGAACGCCTTCTTTCTCGACGCGTCCTTCTGGGTGCGCTCAAGCTGCGTGGACTCTGCAACACGGCAGGGTGCAAGCAACTGTTTCTGGCCAGGTTGTGTGATGATGGAGTGCAAGGGCTGCGCCTTACTCGCGGAAGCTGCCGGAGCATTCTCATCAGCTGAATGCGCTTGTGAAGCAGCTCTCTGCTGGACTTTGGAAGCCGGCACGCTGAGCCCCTTAGAATGCCTGCCCGCTGCCCGGCTGCTGCGTTCTTCGCCTTCTGTGCTCTGGATGGCGAACTGAAGCCCAGCGATGGCTTTGAGCTGTCCCGCTCTTCAGCGCGTGTATAACTGCACGCATCCACAGTGCTCTGTGCACGGATTTTCCTCAGCTCGAGGTGCAATCATTTTCTTGCTGGTTTACAGTGTCCAAAGCGTCCGTGGAGCTCTCGCTCGGCCAAATGCGTCAAGAGAGAAGCCCTTGCTGGATTCGCCTTTCGCTGGCCAAGACTTTCAACACAGCACCACAATCCGGGCGACGACGAGGAGGAAAGGGGGAACATCTTTTCGTCCTGGCACGTTCTTCTGTGCGGGACGTCTATCCGCATCTTCGCTCTCTGCAGGGCTGGAAGGTGCGCGGTGGTACTCGGAAGCGAGAAGAAGGCTGCAGAGAGCACCGCGCTCTGCCGGCGCTGTGCAGGCTGTACAGGCAAGAAGCCTAGCCCTGGAATGTGGTGCAAATACAAGCTTCCACGCATCGGGGGCAAGCTCTGGGTAAGCTCGCTGACCTAAAAGTGTTCTGTGGGCGAGACGCAGCCGAGAAGCTCTCCCTTAAGGTTCAGGCTACCACGCAGACGGAAGGTGCCGCTACCTAGCGCTGCGAGGGAAAGTGCATAGCCCAGGCGTGTTTCGGCAGAAGCAGCAGCCTGGAGGCTTTCGCTGCCAGCACCGTGCTCTCTGGGCGAGAAGCAGACGACCGTTCGTCTGCAGCGAAACGAAAGCGCGACGTGGTACGAAGGGGCAGAAGAACGAAGGCGCAGAGCACCACCGGGCTGCCGTGCGACTCGCACAGGCTGCAAGAGGAAGCGTGCCTGCCACTCGCTCGTTCGCGGATTCACTTTAGCAGTCGGAAACAGAAAGCTCGACTTGCGGCTACTTGTGCTGCTGCCTAGTTCTCTTCCAGTAGCCCCTGGAAACAACGATGCTCGGTTTATGCTTCGAGACGCAGCGATCACGGTGGTAGGTGCGGTGGAGAAGGGAAAGCCAGCGTGCAGAGGACAGTTTCTCGTTGCTCTACGTGAGGCAAGGGGAAGGTTCAGCCCAGCAGTGGCTGTTGCTCCTGGAGCCTTTTTCTTTGGGAGCAGCTGCTGCAAGCGGGCAACGGAGCTGCGAGAGTGCCTAATGGGTGGGACGGCACGTCTATCTGCGAAGGAAGCTGCCTAGCCGCAGTGTGTTGTGCTCAGTTTCCAGGCTGCTTCGAGAGGGGGCACCTTGAAGAACGCCTTCTTTCTCGACGCGTCCTTCTGGGTGCGCTCAAGCTGCGTGGACTCTGCAACACGGCAGGGTGCAAGCAACTGTTTCTGGCCAGGTTGTGTGATGATGGAGTGCAAGGGCTGCGCCTTACTCGCGGAAGCTGCCGGAGCATTCTCATCAGCTGAATGCGCTTGTGAAGCAGCTCTCTGCTGGACTTTGGAAGCCGGCACGCTGAGCCCCTTAGAATGCCTGCCCGCTGCCCGGCTGCTGCGTTCTTCGCCTTCTGTGCTCTGGATGGCGAACTGAAGCCCAGCGATGGCTTTGAGCTGTCCCGCTCTTCAGCGCGTGTATAACTGCACGCATCCACAGTGCTCTGTGCACGGATTTTCCTCAGCTCGAGGTGCAATCATTTTCTTGCTGGTTTACAGTGTCCAAAGCGTCCGTGGAGCTCTCGCTCGGCCAAATGCGTCAAGAGAGAAGCCCTTGCTGGATTCGCCTTTCGCTGGCCAAGACTTTCAACACAGCACCACAATCCGGGCGACGACGAGGAGGAAAGGGGGAACATCTTTTCGTCCTGGCACGTTCTTCTGTGCGGGACGTCTATCCGCATCTTCGCTCTCTGCAGGGCTGGAAGGTGCGCGGTGGTACTCGGAAGCGAGAAGAAGGCTGCAGAGAGCACCGCGCTCTGCCGGCGCTGTGCAGGCTGTACAGGCAAGAAGCCTAGCCCTGGAATGTGGTGCAAATACAAGCTTCCACGCATCGGGGGCAAGCTCTGGGTAAGCTCGCTGACCTAAAAGTGTTCTGTGGGTGAGACGCAGCCGAGAAGCTCTCCCTTAAGGTTCAGGCTACCACGCAGACGGAAGGTGCCGCTACCTAGCGCTGCGAGGGAAAGTGCATAGCCCAGGCGTGTTTCGGCAGAAGCAGCAGCCTGGAGGCTTTCGCTGCCAGCACCGTGCTCTCTGGGCGAGAAGCAGACGACCGTTCGTCTGCAGCGAAACGAAAGCGCGACGTGGTACGAAGGGGCAGAAGAACGAAGGCGCAGAGCACCACCGGGCTGCCGTGCGACTCGCACAGGCTGCAAGAGGAAGCGTGCCTGCCACTCGCTCGTTCGCGGATTCACTTTAGCAGTCGGAAACAGAAAGCTCGACTTGCGGCTACTTGTGCTGCTGCCTAGTTCTCTTCCAGTAGCCCCTGGAAACAACGATGCTCGGTTTATGCTTCGAGACGCAGCGATCACGGTGGTAGGTGCGGTGGAGAAGGGAAAGCCAGCGTGCAGAGGACAGTTTCTCGTTGCTCTACGTGAGGCAAGGGGAAGGTTCAGCCCAGCAGTGGCTGTTGCTCCTGGAGCCTTTTTCTTTGGGAGCAGCTGCTGCAAGCGGGCAACGGAGCTGCGAGAGTGCCTAATGGGTGGGACGGCACGTCTATCTGCGAAGGAAGCTGCCTAGCCGCAGTGTGTTGTGCTCAGTTTCCAGGCTGCTTCGAGAGGGGGCACCTTGAAGAACGCCTTCTTTCTCGACGCGTCCTTCTGGGTGCGCTCAAGCTGCGTGGACTCTGCAACACGGCAGGGTGCAAGCAACTGTTTCTGGCCAGGTTGTGTGATGATGGAGTGCAAGGGCTGCGCCTTACTCGCGGAAGCTGCCGGAGCATTCTCATCAGCTGAATGCGCTTGTGAAGCAGCTCTCTGCTGGACTTTGGAAGCCGGCACGCTGAGCCCCTTAGAATGCCTGCCCGCTGCCCGGCTGCTGCGTTCTTCGCCTTCTGTGCTCTGGATGGCGAACTGAAGCCCAGCGATGGCTTTGAGCTGTCCCGCTCTTCAGCGCGTGTATAACTGCACGCATCCACAGTGCTCTGTGCACGGATTTTCCTCAGCTCGAGGTGCAATCATTTTCTTGCTGGTTTACAGTGTCCAAAGCGTCCGTGGAGCTCTCGCTCGGCCAAATGCGTCAAGAGAGAAGCCCTTGCTGGATTCGCCTTTCGCTGGCCAAGACTTTCAACACAGCACCACAATCCGGGCGACGACGAGGAGGAAAGGGGGAACATCTTTTCGTCCTGGCACGTTCTTCTGTGCGGGACGTCTATCCGCATCTTCGCTCTCTGCAGGGCTGGAAGGTGCGCGGTGGTACTCGGAAGCGAGAAGAAGGCTGCAGAGAGCACCGCGCTCTGCCGGCTCTGTGCAGGCTGTACAGGCAAGAAGCCTAGCCCTGGAATGTGGTGCAAATACAAGCTTCCACGCATCGGGGGCAAGCTCTGGGTAAGCTCGCTGACCTAAAAGTGTTCTGTGGGCGAGACGCAGCCGAGAAGCTCTCCCTTAAGGTTCAGGCTACCACGCAGACGGAAGGTGCCGCTACCTAGCGCTGCGAGGGAAAGTGCATAGCCCAGGCGTGTTTCGGCAGAAGCAGCAGCCTGGAGGCTTTCGCTGCCGGCACCGTGCTCTCTGGGCGAGAAGCAGACGACCGTTCGTCTGCAGCGAAACGAAAGCGCGACGTGGTACGAAGGGGCAGAAGAACGAAGGCGCAGAGCACCACCGGGCTGCCGTGCGACTCGCACAGGCTGCAAGAGGAAGCGTGCCTGCCACTCGCTCGTTCGCGGATTCACTTTAGCAGTCGGAAACAGAAAGCTCGACTTGCGGCTACTTGTGCTGCTGCCTAGTTCTCTTCCAGTAGCCCCTGGAAACAACGATGCTCGGTTTATGCTTCGAGACGCAGCGATCACGGTGGTAGGTGCGGTGGAGAAGGGAAAGCCAGCGTGCAGAGGACAGTTTCTCGTTGCTCTACGTGAGGCAAGGGGAAGGTTCAGCCCAGCAGTGGCTGTTGCTCCTGGAGCCTTTTTCTTTGGGAGCAGCTGCTGCAAGCGGGCAACGGAGCTGCGAGAGTGCCTAATGGGTGGGACGGCACGTCTATCGGCGAAGGAAGCTGCCTAGCCGCAGTGTGTTGTGCTCAGTTTCCAGGCTGCTTCGAGAAGGGGCACCTTGAAGAACGCCTTCTTTCTCGACGCGTCCTTCTGGGTGCGCTCAAGCTGCGTGGACTCTGCAACACGGCAGGGTGCAAGCAACTGTTTCTGGCCAGGTTGTGTGATGATGGAGTGCAAGGGCTGCGCCTTACTCTCGGAAGCTGCCGGAGCATTCTCATCAGCTGAATGCGCTTGTGAAGCAGCTCTCTGCTGGACTTTGGAAGCCGGCACGCTGAGCCCCTTAGAATGCCTGCCCGCTGCCCGGCTGCTGCGTTCTTCGCCTTCTGTGCTCTGGATGGCGAACTGAAGCCCAGCGATGGCTTTGAGCTGTCCCGCTCTTCAGCGCGTGTATAACTGCACGCATCCACAGTGCTCTGTGCACGGATTTTCCTCAGCTCGAGGTGCAATCATTTTCTTGCTGGTTTACAGTGTCCAAAGCGTCCGTGGAGCTCTCGCTCGGCCAAATGCGTCAAGAGAGAAGCCCTTGCTGGATTCGCCTTTCGCTGGCCAAGACTTTCAACATCGCACCACAATCCGGGCGACGACGAGGAGGAAAGGGGGAACATCTTTTCGTCCTGGCACGTTCTTCTGTGCGGGACGTCTATCCGCATCTTCGCTCTCTGCAGGGCTGGAAGGTGCGCGGTGGTACTCGGAAGCGAGAAGAAGGCTGCAGAGAGCACCGCGCTCTGCCGGCGCTGTGCAGGCTGTACAGGCAAGAAGCCTAGCCCTGGAATGTGGTGCAAATACAAGCTTCCACGCATCGGGGGCAAGCTCTGGGTAAGCTCGCTGACCTAAAAGTGTTCTGTGGGCGAGACGCAGCCGAGAAGCTCTCCCTTAAGGTTCAGGCTACCACGCAGATGGAAGGTGCCGCTACCTAGCGCTGCGAGGGAAAGTGCATAGCCCAGGCGTGTTTCGGCAGAAGCAGCAGCCTGGAGGCTTTCGCTGCCGGCACCGTGCTCTCTGGGCGAGAAGCAGACGACCGTTCGTCTGCAGCGAAACGAAAGCGCGACGTGGTACGAAGGGGCAGAAGAACGAAGGCGCAGAGCACCACCGGGCTGCCGTGCGACTCGCACAGGCTGCAAGAGGAAGCGTGCCTGCCACTCGCTCGTTCGCGGATTCACTTTAGCAGTCGGAAACAGAAAGCTCGACTTGCGGCTACTTGTGCTGCTGCCTAGTTCTCTTCCAGTAGCCCCTGGAAACAACGATGCTCGGTTTATGCTTCGAGACGCAGCGATCACGGTGGTAGGTGCGGTGGAGAAGGGAAAGCCAGCGTGCAGAGGACAGTTTCTCGTTGCTCTACGTGAGGCAAGGGGAAGGTTCAGCCCAGCAGTGGCTGTTGCTCCTGGAGCCTTTTTCTTTGGGAGCAGCTGCTGCAAGCGGGCAACGGAGCTGCGAGAGTGCCTAATGGGTGGGACGGCACGTCTATCTGCGAAGGAAGCTGCCTAGCCGCAGTGTGTTGTGCTCAGTTTCCAGGCTGCTTCGAGAGGGGGCACCTTGAAGAACGCCTTCTTTCTCGACGCGTCCTTCTGGGTGCGCTCAAGCTGCGTGGACTCTGCAACACGGCAGGGTGCAAGCAACTGTTTCTGGCCAGGTTGTGTGATGATGGAGTGCAAGGGCTGCGCCTTACTCGCGGAAGCTGCCGGAGCATTCTCATCAGCTGAATGCGCTTGTGAAGCAGCTCTCTGCTGGACTTTGGAAGCCGGCACGCTGAGCCCCTTAGAATGCCTGCCCGCTGCCCGGCTGCTGCGTTCTTCGCCTTCTGTGCTCTGGATGGCGAACTGAAGCCCAGCGATGGCTTTGAGCTGTCCCGCTCTTCAGCGCGTGTATAACTGCACGCATCCACAGTGCTCTGTGCACGGATTTTCCTCAGCTCGAGGTGCAATCATTTTCTTGCTGGTTTACAGTGTCCAAAGCGTCCGTGGAGCTCTCGCTCGGCCAAATGCGTCAAGAGAGAAGCCCTTGCTGGATTCGCCTTTCGCTGGCCAAGACTTTCAACACAGCACCACAATCCGGGCGACGACGAGGAGGAAAGGGGGAACATCTTTTCGTCCTGGCACGTTCTTCTGTGCGGGACGTCTATCCGCATCTTCGCTCTCTGCAGGGCTGGAAGGTGCGCGGTGGTACTCGGAAGCGAGAAGAAGGCTGCAGAGAGCACCGCGCTCTGCCGGCGCTGTGCAGGCTGTACAGGCAAGAAGCCTAGCCCTGGAATGTGGTGCAAATACAAGCTTCCACGCATCGGGGGCAAGCTCTGGGTAAGCTCGCTGACCTAAAAGTGTTCTGTGGGCGAGACGCAGCCGAGAAGCTCTCCCTTAAGGTTCAGGCTACCACGCAGACGGAAGGTGCCGCTACCTAGCGCTGCGAGGGAAAGTGCATAGCCCAGGCGTGTTTCGGCAGAAGCAGCAGCCTGGAGGCTTTCGCTGCCGGCACCGTGCTCTCTGGGCGAGAAGCAGACGACCGTTCGTCTGCAGCGAAACGAAAGCGCGACGTGGTACGAAGGGGCAGAAGAACGAAGGCGCAGAGCACCACCGGGCTGCCGTGCGACTCGCACAGGCTGCAAGAGGAAGCGTGCCTGCCACTCGCTCGTTCGCGGATTCACTTTAGCAGTCGGAAACAGAAAGCTCGACTTGCGGCTACTTGTGCTGCTGCCTAGTTCTCTTCCAGTAGCCCCTGGAAACAACGATGCTCGGTTTATGCTTCGAGACGCAGCGATCACGGTGGTAGGTGCGGTGGAGAAGGGAAAGCCAGCGTGCAGAGGACAGTTTCTCGTTGCTCTACGTGAGGCAAGGGGAAGGTTCAGCCCAGCAGTGGCTGTTGCTCCTGGAGCCTTTTTCTTTGGGAGCAGCTGCTGCAAGCGGGCAACGGAGCTGCGAGAGTGCCTAATGGGTGGGACGGCACGTCTATCTGCGAAGGAAGCTGCCTAGCCGCAGTGTGTTGTGCTCAGTTTCCAGGCTGCTTCGAGAGGGGGCACCTTGAAGAACGCCTTCTTTCTCGACGCGTCCTTCTGGGTGCGCTCAAGCTGCGTGGACTCTGCAACACGGCAGGGTGCAAGCAACTGTTTCTGGCCAGGTTGTGTGATGATGGAGTGCAAGGGCTGCGCCTTACTCGCGGAAGCTGCCGGAGCATTCTCATCAGCTGAATGCGCTTGTGAAGCAGCTCTCTGCTGGACTTTGGAAGCCGGCACGCTGAGCCCCTTAGAATGCCTGCCCGCTGCCCGGCTGCTGCGTTCTTCGCCTTCTGTGCTCTGGATGGCGAACTGAAGCCCAGCGATGGCTTTGAGCTGTCCCGCTCTTCAGCGCGTGTATAACTGCACGCATCCACAGTGCTCTGTGCACGGATTTTCCTCAGCTCGAGGTGCAATCATTTTCTTGCTGGTTTACAGTGTCCAAAGCGTCCGTGGAGCTCTCGCTCGGCCAAATGCGTCAAGAGAGAAGCCCTTGCTGGATTCGCCTTTCGCTGGCCAAGACTTTCAACACAGCACCACAATCCGGGCGACGACGAGGAGGAAAGGGGGAACATCTTTTCGTCCTGGCACGTTCTTCTGTGCGGGACGTCTATCCGCATCTTCGCTCTCTGCAGGGCTGGAAGGTGCGCGGTGGTACTCGGAAGCGAGAAGAAGGCTGCAGAGAGCACCGCGCTCTGCCGGCGCTGTGCAGGCTGTACAGGCAAGAAGCCTAGCCCTGGAATGTGGTGCAAATACAAGCTTCCACGCATCGGGGGCAAGCTCTGGGTAAGCTCGCTGACCTAAAAGTGTTCTGTGGGCGAGACGCAGCCGAGAAGCTCTCCCTTAAGGTTCAGGCTACCACGCAGACGGAAGGTGCCGCTACCTAGCGCTGCGAGGGAAAGTGCATAGCCCAGGCGTGTTTCGGCAGAAGCAGCAGCCTGGAGGCTTTCGCTGCCGGCACCGTGCTCTCTGGGCGAGAAGCAGACGACCGTTCGTCTGCAGCGAAACGAAAGCGCGACGTGGTACGAAGGGGCAGAAGAACGAAGGCGCAGAGCACCACCGGGCTGCCGTGCGACTCGCACAGGCTGCAAGAGGAAGCGTGCCTGCCACTCGCTCGTTCGCGGATTCACTTTAGCAGTCGGAAACAGAAAGCTCGACTTGCGGCTACTTGTGCTGCTGCCTAGTTCTCTTCCAGTAGCCCCTGGAAACAACGATGCTCGGTTTATGCTTCGAGACGCAGCGATCACGGTGGTAGGTGCGGTGGAGAAGGGAAAGCCAGCGTGCAGAGGACAGTTTCTCGTTGCTCTACGTGAGGCAAGGGGAAGGTTCAGCCCAGCAGTGGCTGTTGCTCCTGGAGCCTTTTTCTTTGGGAGCAGCTGCTGCAAGCGGGCAACGGAGCTGCGAGAGTGCCTAATGGGTGGGACGGCACGTCTATCTGCGAAGGAAGCTGCCTAGCCGCAGTGTGTTGTGCTCAGTTTCCAGGCTGCTTCGAGAGGGGGCACCTTGAAGAACGCCTTCTTTCTCGACGCGTCCTTCTGGGTGCGCTCAAGCTGCGTGGACTCTGCAACACGGCAGGGTGCAAGCAACTGTTTCTGGCCAGGTTGTGTGATGATGGAGTGCAAGGGCTGCGCCTTACTCGCGGAAGCTGCCGGAGCATTCTCATCAGCTGAATGCGCTTGTGAAGCAGCTCTCTGCTGGACTTTGGAAGCCGGCACGCTGAGCCCCTTAGAATGCCTGCCCGCTGCCCGGCTGCTGCGTTCTTCGCCTTCTGTGCTCTGGATGGCGAACTGAAGCCCAGCGATGGCTTTGAGCTGTCCCGCTCTTCAGCGCGTGTATAACTGCACGCATCCACAGTGCTCTGTGCACGGATTTTCCTCAGCTCGAGGTGCAATCATTTTCTTGCTGGTTTACAGTGTCCAAAGCGTCCGTGGAGCTCTCGCTCGGCCAAATGCGTCAAGAGAGAAGCCCTTGCTGGATTCGCCTTTCGCTGGCCAAGACTTTCAACACAGCACCACAATCCGGGCGACGACGAGGAGGAAAGGGGGAACATCTTTTCGTCCTGGCACGTTCTTCTGTGCGGGACGTCTATCCGCATCTTCGCTCTCTGCAGGGCTGGAAGGTGCGCGGTGGTACTCGGAAGCGAGAAGAAGGCTGCAGAGAGCACCGCGCTCTGCCGGCGCTGTGCAGGCTGTACAGGCAAGAAGCCTAGCCCTGGAATGTGGTGCAAATACAAGCTTCCACGCATCGGGGGCAAGCTCTGGGTAAGCTCGCTGACCTAAAAGTGTTCTGTGGGCGAGACGCAGCCGAGAAGCTCTCCCTTAAGGTTCAGGCTACCACGCAGACGGAAGGTGCCGCTACCTAGCGCTGCGAGGGAAAGTGCATAGCCCAGGCGTGTTTCGGCAGAAGCAGCAGCCTGGAGGCTTTCGCTGCCGGCACCGTGCTCTCTGGGCGAGAAGCAGACGACCGTTCGTCTGCAGCGAAACGAAAGCGCGACGTGGTACGAAGGGGCAGAAGAACGAAGGCGCAGAGCACCACCGGGCTGCCGTGCGACTCGCACAGGCTGCAAGAGGAAGCGTGCCTGCCACTCGCTCGTTCGCGGATTCACTTTAGCAGTCGGAAACAGAAAGCTCGACTTGCGGCTACTTGTGCTGCTGCCTAGTTCTCTTCCAGTAGCCCCTGGAAACAACGATGCTCGGTTTATGCTTCGAGACGCAGCGATCACGGTGGTAGGTGCGGTGGAGAAGGGAAAGCCAGCGTGCAGAGGACAGTTTCTCGTTGCTCTACGTGAGGCAAGGGGAAGGTTCAGCCCAGCAGTGGCTGTTGCTCCTGGAGCCTTTTTCTTTGGGAGCAGCTGCTGCAAGCGGGCAACGGAGCTGCGAGAGTGCCTAATGGGTGGGACGGCACGTCTATCTGCGAAGGAAGCTGCCTAGCCGCAGTGTGTTGTGCTCAGTTTCCAGGCTGCTTCGAGAGGGGGCACCTTGAAGAACGCCTTCTTTCTCGACGCGTCCTTCTGGGTGCGCTCAAGCTGCGTGGACTCTGCAACACGGCAGGGTGCAAGCAACTGTTTCTGGCCAGGTTGTGTGATGATGGAGTGCAAGGGCTGCGCCTTACTCGCGGAAGCTGCCGGAGCATTCTCATCAGCTGAATGCGCTTGTGAAGCAGCTCTCTGCTGGACTTTGGAAGCCGGCACGCTGAGCCCCTTAGAATGCCTGCCCGCTGCCCGGCTGCTGCGTTCTTCGCCTTCTGTGCTCTGGATGGCGAACTGAAGCCCAGCGATGGCTTTGAGCTGTCCCGCTCTTCAGCGCGTGTATAACTGCACGCATCCACAGTGCTCTGTGCACGGATTTTCCTCAGCTCGAGGTGCAATCATTTTCTTGCTGGTTTACAGTGTCCAAAGCGTCCGTGGAGCTCTCGCTCGGCCAAATGCGTCAAGAGAGAAGCCCTTGCTGGATTCGCCTTTCGCTGGCCAAGACTTTCAACACAGCACCACAATCCGGGCGACGACGAGGAGGAAAGGGGGAACATCTTTTCGTCCTGGCACGTTCTTCTGTGCGGGACGTCTATCCGCATCTTCGCTCTCTGCAGGGCTGGAAGGTGCGCGGTGGTACTCGGAAGCGAGAAGAAGGCTGCAGAGAGCACCGCGCTCTGCCGGCGCTGTGCAGGCTGTACAGGCAAGAAGCCTAGCCCTGGAATGTGGTGCAAATACAAGCTTCCACGCATCGGGGGCAAGCTCTGGGTAAGCTCGCTGACCTAAAAGTGTTCTGTGGGCGAGACGCAGCCGAGAAGCTCTCCCTTAAGGTTCAGGCTACCACGCAGACGGAAGGTGCCGCTACCTAGCGCTGCGAGGGAAAGTGCATAGCCCAGGCGTGTTTCGGCAGAAGCAGCAGCCTGGAGGCTTTCGCTGCCGGCACCGTGCTCTCTGGGCGAGAAGCAGACGACCGTTCGTCTGCAGCGAAACGAAAGCGCGACGTGGTACGAAGGGGCAGAAGAACGAAGGCGCAGAGCACCACCGGGCTGCCGTGCGACTCGCACAGGCTGCAAGAGGAAGCGTGCCTGCCACTCGCTCGTTCGCGGATTCACTTTAGCAGTCGGAAACAGAAAGCTCGACTTGCGGCTACTTGTGCTGCTGCCTAGTTCTCTTCCAGTAGCCCCTGGAAACAACGATGCTCGGTTTATGCTTCGAGACGCAGCGATCACGGTGGTAGGTGCGGTGGAGAAGGGAAAGCCAGCGTGCAGAGGACAGTTTCTCGTTGCTCTACGTGAGGCAAGGGGAAGGTTCAGCCCAGCAGTGGCTGTTGCTCCTGGAGCCTTTTTCTTTGGGAGCAGCTGCTGCAAGCGGGCAACGGAGCTGCGAGAGTGCCTAATGGGTGGGACGGCACGTCTATCTGCGAAGGAAGCTGCCTAGCCGCAGTGTGTTGTGCTCAGTTTCCAGGCTGCTTCGAGAGGGGGCACCTTGAAGAACGCCTTCTTTCTCGACGCGTCCTTCTGGGTGCGCTCAAGCTGCGTGGACTCTGCAACACGGCAGGGTGCAAGCAACTGTTTCTGGCCAGGTTGTGTGATGATGGAGTGCAAGGGCTGCGCCTTACTCGCGGAAGCTGCCGGAGCATTCTCATCAGCTGAATGCGCTTGTGAAGCAGCTCTCTGCTGGACTTTGGAAGCTGGCACGCTGAGCCCCTTAGAATGCCTGCCCGCTGCCCGGCTGCTGCGTTCTTCGCCTTCTGTGCTCTGGATGGCGAACTGAAGCCCAGCGATGGCTTTGAGCTGTCCCGCTCTTCAGCGCGTGTATAACTGCACGCATCCACAGTGCTCTGTGCACGGATTTTCCTCAGCTCGAGGTGCAATCATTTTCTTGCTGGTTTACAGTGTCCAAAGCGTCCGTGGAGCTCTCGCTCGGCCAAATGCGTCAAGAGAGAAGCCCTTGCTGGATTCGCCTTTCGCTGGCCAAGACTTTCAACACAGCACCACAATCCGGGCGACGACGAGGAGGAAAGGGGGAACATCTTTTCGTCCTGGCACGTTCTTCTGTGCGGGACGTCTATCCGCATCTTCGCTCTCTGCAGGGCTGGAAGGTGCGCGGTGGTACTCGGAAGCGAGAAGAAGGCTGCAGAGAGCACCGCGCTCTGCCGGCGCTGTGCAGGCTGTACAGGCAAGAAGCCTAGCCCTGGAATGTGGTGCAAATACAAGCTTCCACGCATCGGGGGCAAGCTCTGGGTAAGCTCGCTGACCTAAAAGTGTTCTGTGGGCGAGACGCAGCCGAGAAGCTCTCCCTTAAGGTTCAGGCTACCACGCAGACGGAAGGTGCCGCTACCTAGCGCTGCGAGGGAAAGTGCATAGCCCAGGCGTGTTTCGGCAGAAGCAGCAGCCTGGAGGCTTTCGCTGCCGGCACCGTGCTCTCTGGGCGAGAAGCAGACGACCGTTCGTCTGCAGCGAAACGAAAGCGCGACGTGGTACGAAGGGGCAGAAGAACGAAGGCGCAGAGCACCACCGGGCTGCCGTGCGACTCGCACAGGCTGCAAGAGGAAGCGTGCCTGCCACTCGCTCGTTCGCGGATTCACTTTAGCAGTCGGAAACAGAAAGCTCGACTTGCGGCTACTTGTGCTGCTGCCTAGTTCTCTTCCAGTAGCCCCTGGAAACAACGATGCTCGGTTTATGCTTCGAGACGCAGCGATCACGGTGGTAGGTGCGGTGGAGAAGGGAAAGCCAGCGTGCAGAGGACAGTTTCTCGTTGCTCTACGTGAGGCAAGGGGAAGGTTCAGCCCAGCAGTGGCTGTTGCTCCTGGAGCCTTTTTCTTTGGGAGCAGCTGCTGCAAGCGGGCAACGGAGCTGCGAGAGTGCCTAATGGGTGGGACGGCACGTCTATCTGCGAAGGAAGCTGCCTAGCCGCAGTGTGTTGTGCTCAGTTTCCAGGCTGCTTCGAGAGGGGGCACCTTGAAGAACGCCTTCTTTCTCGACGCGTCCTTCTGGGTGCGCTCAAGCTGCGTGGACTCTGCAACACGGCAGGGTGCAAGCAACTGTTTCTGGCCAGGTTGTGTGATGATGGAGTGCAAGGGCTGCGCCTTACTCGCGGAAGCTGCCGGAGCATTCTCATCAGCTGAATGCGCTTGTGAAGCAGCTCTCTGCTGGACTTTGGAAGCCGGCACGCTGAGCCCCTTAGAATGCCTGCCCGCTGCCCGGCTGCTGCGTTCTTCGCCTTCTGTGCTCTGGATGGCGAACTGAAGCCCAGCGATGGCTTTGAGCTGTCCCGCTCTTCAGCGCGTGTATAACTGCACGCATCCACAGTGCTCTGTGCACGGATTTTCCTCAGCTCGAGGTGCAATCATTTTCTTGCTGGTTTACAGTGTCCAAAGCGTCCGTGGAGCTCTCGCTCGGCCAAATGCGTCAAGAGAGAAGCCCTTGCTGGATTCGCCTTTCGCTGGCCAAGACTTTCAACACAGCACCACAATCCGGGCGACGACGAGGAGGAAAGGGGGAACATCTTTTCGTCCTGGCACGTTCTTCTGTGCGGGACGTCTATCCGCATCTTCGCTCTCTGCAGGGCTGGAAGGTGCGCGGTGGTACTCGGAAGCGAGAAGAAGGCTGCAGAGAGCACCGCGCTCTGCCGGCGCTGTGCAGGCTGTACAGGCAAGAAGCCTAGCCCTGGAATGTGGTGCAAATACAAGCTTCCACGCATCGGGGGCAAGCTCTGGGTAAGCTCGCTGACCTAAAAGTGTTCTGTGGGCGAGACGCAGCCGAGAAGCTCTCCCTTAAGGTTCAGGCTACCACGCAGACGGAAGGTGCCGCTACCTAGCGCTGCGAGGGAAAGTGCATAGCCCAGGCGTGTTTCGGCAGAAGCAGCAGCCTGGAGGCTTTCGCTGCCGGCACCGTGCTCTCTGGGCGAGAAGCAGACGACCGTTCGTCTGCAGCGAAACGAAAGCGCGACGTGGTACGAAGGGGCAGAAGAACGAAGGCGCAGAGCACCACCGGGCTGCCGTGCGACTCGCACAGGCTGCAAGAGGAAGCGTGCCTGCCACTCGCTCGTTCGCGGATTCACTTTAGCAGTCGGAAACAGAAAGCTCGACTTGCGGCTACTTGTGCTGCTGCCTAGTTCTCTTCCAGTAGCCCCTGGAAACAACGATGCTCGGTTTATGCTTCGAGACGCAGCGATCACGGTGGTAGGTGCGGTGGAGAAGGGAAAGCCAGCGTGCAGAGGACAGTTTCTCGTTGCTCTACGTGAGGCAAGGGGAAGGTTCAGCCCAGCAGTGGCTGTTGCTCCTGGAGCCTTTTTCTTTGGGAGCAGCTGCTGCAAGCGGGCAACGGAGCTGCGAGAGTGCCTAATGGGTGGGACGGCACGTCTATCTGCGAAGGAAGCTGCCTAGCCGCAGTGTGTTGTGCTCAGTTTCCAGGCTGCTTCGAGAGGGGGCACCTTGAAGAACGCCTTCTTTCTCGACGCGTCCTTCTGGGTGCGCTCAAGCTGCGTGGACTCTGCAACACGGCAGGGTGCAAGCAACTGTTTCTGGCCAGGTTGTGTGATGATGGAGTGCAAGGGCTGCGCCTTACTCGCGGAAGCTGCCGGAGCATTCTCATCAGCTGAATGCGCTTGTGAAGCAGCTCTCTGCTGGACTTTGGAAGCCGGCACGCTGAGCCCCTTAGAATGCCTGCCCGCTGCCCGGCTGCTGCGTTCTTCGCCTTCTGTGCTCTGGATGGCGAACTGAAGCCCAGCGATGGCTTTGAGCTGTCCCGCTCTTCAGCGCGTGTATAACTGCACGCATCCACAGTGCTCTGTGCACGGATTTTCCTCAGCTCGAGGTGCAATCATTTTCTTGCTGGTTTACAGTGTCCAAAGCGTCCGTGGAGCTCTCGCTCGGCCAAATGCGTCAAGAGAGAAGCCCTTGCTGGATTCGCCTTTCGCTGGCCAAGACTTTCAACACAGCACCACAATCCGGGCGACGACGAGGAGGAAAGGGGGAACATCTTTTCGTCCTGGCACGTTCTTCTGTGCGGGACGTCTATCCGCATCTTCGCTCTCTGCAGGGCTGGAAGGTGCGCGGTGGTACTCGGAAGCGAGAAGAAGGCTGCAGAGAGCACCGCGCTCTGCCGGCGCTGTGCAGGCTGTACAGGCAAGAAGCCTAGCCCTGGAATGTGGTGCAAATACAAGCTTCCACGCATCGGGGGCAAGCTCTGGGTAAGCTCGCTGACCTAAAAGTGTTCTGTGGGCGAGACGCAGCCGAGAAGCTCTCCCTTAAGGTTCAGGCTACCACGCAGACGGAAGGTGCCGCTACCTAGCGCTGCGAGGGAAAGTGCATAGCCCAGGCGTGTTTCGGCAGAAGCAGCAGCCTGGAGGCTTTCGCTGCCAGCACCGTGCTCTCTGGGCGAGAAGCAGACGACCGTTCGTCTGCAGCGAAACGAAAGCGCGACGTGGTACGAAGGGGCAGAAGAACGAAGGTGCAGAGCACCACCGGGCTGCCGTGCGACTCGCACAGGCTGCAAGAGGAAGCGTGCCTGCCACTCGCTCGTTCGCGGATTCACTTTAGCAGTCGGAAACAGAAAGCTCGACTTGCGGCTACTTGTGCTGCTGCCTAGTTCTCTTCCAGTAGCCCCTGGAAACAACGATGCTCGGTTTATGCTTCGAGACGCAGCGATCACGGTGGTAGGTGCGGTGGAGAAGGGAAAGCCAGCGTGCAGAGGACAGTTTCTCGTTGCTCTACGTGAGGCAAGGGGAAGGTTCAGCCCAGCAGTGGCTGTTGCTCCTGGAGCCTTTTTCTTTGGGAGCAGCTGCTGCAAGCGGGCAACGGAGCTGCGAGAGTGCCTAATGGGTGGGACGGCACGTCTATCTGCGAAGGAAGCTGCCTAGCCGCAGTGTGTTGTGCTCAGTTTCCAGGCTGCTTCGAGAGGGGGCACCTTGAAGAACGCCTTCTTTCTCGACGCGTCCTTCTGGGTGCGCTCAAGCTGCGTGGACTCTGCAACACGGCAGGGTGCAAGCAACTGTTTCTGGCCAGGTTGTGTGATGATGGAGTGCAAGGGCTGCGCCTTACTCGCGGAAGCTGCCGGAGCATTCTCATCAGCTGAATGCGCTTGTGAAGCAGCTCTCTGCTGGACTTTGGAAGCCGGCACGCTGAGCCCCTTAGAATGCCTGCCCGCTGCCCGGCTGCTGCGTTCTTCGCCTTCTGTGCTCTGGATGGCGAACTGAAGCCCAGCGATGGCTTTGAGCTGTCCCGCTCTTCAGCGCGTGTATAACTGCACGCATCCACAGTGCTCTGTGCACGGATTTTCCTCAGCTCGAGGTGCAATCATTTTCTTGCTGGTTTACAGTGTCCAAAGCGTCCGTGGAGCTCTCGCTCGGCCAAATGCGTCAAGAGAGAAGCCCTTGCTGGATTCGCCTTTCGCTGGCCAAGACTTTCAACACAGCACCACAATCCGGGCGACGACGAGGATGAAAGGGGGAACATCTTTTCGTCCTGGCACGTTCTTCTGTGCGGGACGTCTATCCGCATCTTCGCTCTCTGCAGGGCTGGAAGGTGCGCGGTGGTACTCGGAAGCGAGAAGAAGGCTGCAGAGAGCACCGCGCTCTGCCGGCGCTGTGCAGGCTGTACAGGCAAGAAGCCTAGCCCTGGAATGTGGTGCAAATACAAGCTTCCACGCATCGGGGGCAAGCTCTGGGTAAGCTCGCTGACCTAAAAGTGTTCTGTGGGTGAGACGCAGCCGAGAAGCTCTCCCTTAAGGTTCAGGCTACCACGCAGACGGAAGGTGCCGCTACCTAGCGCTGCGAGGGAAAGTGCATAGCCCAGGCGTGTTTCGGCAGAAGCAGCAGCCTGGAGGCTTTCGCTGCCAGCACCGTGCTCTCTGGGCGAGAAGCAGACGACCGTTCGTCTGCAGCGAAACGAAAGCGCGACGTGGTACGAAGGGGCAGAAGAACGAAGGCGCAGAGCACCACCGGGCTGCCGTGCGACTCGCACAGGCTGCAAGAGGAAGCGTGCCTGCCACTCGCTCGTTCGCGGATTCACTTTAGCAGTCGGAAACAGAAAGCTCGACTTGCGGCTACTTGTGCTGCTGCCTAGTTCTCTTCCAGTAGCCCCTGGAAACAACGATGCTCGGTTTATGCTTCGAGACGCAGCGATCACGGTGGTAGGTGCGGTGGAGAAGGGAAAGCCAGCGTGCAGAGGACAGTTTCTCGTTGCTCTACGTGAGGCAAGGGGAAGGTTCAGCCCAGCAGTGGCTGTTGCTCCTGGAGCCTTTTTCTTTGGGAGCAGCTGCTGCAAGCGGGCAACGGAGCTGCGAGAGTGCCTAATGGGTGGGACGGCACGTCTATCTGCGAAGGAAGCTGCCTAGCCGCAGTGTGTTGTGCTCAGTTTCCAGGCTGCTTCGAGAGGGGGCACCTTGAAGAACGCCTTCTTTCTCGACGCGTCCTTCTGGGTGCGCTCAAGCTGCGTGGACTCTGCAACACGGCAGGGTGCAAGCAACTGTTTCTGGCCAGGTTGTGTGATGATGGAGTGCAAGGGCTGCGCCTTACTCGCGGAAGCTGCCGGAGCATTCTCATCAGCTGAATGCGCTTGTGAAGCAGCTCTCTGCTGGACTTTGGAAGCCGGCACGCTGAGCCCCTTAGAATGCCTGCCCGCTGCCCGGCTGCTGCGTTCTTCGCCTTCTGTGCTCTGGATGGCGAACTGAAGCCCAGCGATGGCTTTGAGCTGTCCCGCTCTTCAGCGCGTGTATAACTGCACGCATCCACAGTGCTCTGTGCACGGATTTTCCTCAGCTCGAGGTGCAATCATTTTCTTGCTGGTTTACAGTGTCCAAAGCGTCCGTGGAGCTCTCGCTCGGCCAAATGCGTCAAGAGAGAAGCCCTTGCTGGATTCGCCTTTCGCTGGCCAAGACTTTCAACACAGCACCACAATCCGGGCGACGACGAGGAGGAAAGGGGGAACATCTTTTCGTCCTGGCACGTTCTTCTGTGCGGGACGTCTATCCGCATCTTCGCTCTCTGCAGGGCTGGAAGGTGCGCGGTGGTACTCGGAAGCGAGAAGAAGGCTGCAGAGAGCACCGCGCTCTGCCGGCTCTGTGCAGGCTGTACAGGCAAGAAGCCTAGCCCTGGAATGTGGTGCAAATACAAGCTTCCACGCATCGGGGGCAAGCTCTGGGTAAGCTCGCTGACCTAAAAGTGTTCTGTGGGCGAGACGCAGCCGAGAAGCTCTCCCTTAAGGTTCAGGCTACCACGCAGACGGAAGGTGCCGCTACCTAGCGCTGCGAGGGAAAGTGCATAGCCCAGGCGTGTTTCGGCAGAAGCAGCAGCCTGGAGGCTTTCGCTGCCGGCACCGTGCTCTCTGGGCGAGAAGCAGACGACCGTTCGTCTGCAGCGAAACGAAAGCGCGACGTGGTACGAAGGGGCAGAAGAACGAAGGCGCAGAGCACCACCGGGCTGCCGTGCGACTCGCACAGGCTGCAAGAGGAAGCGTGCCTGCCACTCGCTCGTTCGCGGATTCACTTTAGCAGTCGGAAACAGAAAGCTCGACTTGCGGCTACTTGTGCTGCTGCCTAGTTCTCTTCCAGTAGCCCCTGGAAACAACGATGCTCGGTTTATGCTTCGAGACGCAGCGATCACGGTGGTAGGTGCGGTGGAGAAGGGAAAGCCAGCGTGCAGAGGACAGTTTCTCGTTGCTCTACGTGAGGCAAGGGGAAGGTTCAGCCCAGCAGTGGCTGTTGCTCCTGGAGCCTTTTTCTTTGGGAGCAGCTGCTGCAAGCGGGCAACGGAGCTGCGAGAGTGCCTAATGGGTGGGACGGCACGTCTATCGGCGAAGGAAGCTGCCTAGCCGCAGTGTGTTGTGCTCAGTTTCCAGGCTGCTTCGAGAAGGGGCACCTTGAAGAACGCCTTCTTTCTCGACGCGTCCTTCTGGGTGCGCTCAAGCTGCGTGGACTCTGCAACACGGCAGGGTGCAAGCAACTGTTTCTGGCCAGGTTGTGTGATGATGGAGTGCAAGGGCTGCGCCTTACTCTCGGAAGCTGCCGGAGCATTCTCATCAGCTGAATGCGCTTGTGAAGCAGCTCTCTGCTGGACTTTGGAAGCCGGCACGCTGAGCCCCTTAGAATGCCTGCCCGCTGCCCGGCTGCTGCGTTCTTCGCCTTCTGTGCTCTGGATGGCGAACTGAAGCCCAGCGATGGCTTTGAGCTGTCCCGCTCTTCAGCGCGTGTATAACTGCACGCATCCACAGTGCTCTGTGCACGGATTTTCCTCAGCTCGAGGTGCAATCATTTTCTTGCTGGTTTACAGTGTCCAAAGCGTCCGTGGAGCTCTCGCTCGGCCAAATGCGTCAAGAGAGAAGCCCTTGCTGGATTCGCCTTTCGCTGGCCAAGACTTTCAACATCGCACCACAATCCGGGCGACGACGAGGAGGAAAGGGGGAACATCTTTTCGTCCTGGCACGTTCTTCTGTGCGGGACGTCTATCCGCATCTTCGCTCTCTGCAGGGCTGGAAGGTGCGCGGTGGTACTCGGAAGCGAGAAGAAGGCTGCAGAGAGCACCGCGCTCTGCCGGCGCTGTGCAGGCTGTACAGGCAAGAAGCCTAGCCCTGGAATGTGGTGCAAATACAAGCTTCCACGCATCGGGGGCAAGCTCTGGGTAAGCTCGCTGACCTAAAAGTGTTCTGTGGGCGAGACGCAGCCGAGAAGCTCTCCCTTAAGGTTCAGGCTACCACGCAGATGGAAGGTGCCGCTACCTAGCGCTGCGAGGGAAAGTGCATAGCCCAGGCGTGTTTCGGCAGAAGCAGCAGCCTGGAGGCTTTCGCTGCCGGCACCGTGCTCTCTGGGCGAGAAGCAGACGACCGTTCGTCTGCAGCGAAACGAAAGCGCGACGTGGTACGAAGGGGCAGAAGAACGAAGGCGCAGAGCACCACCGGGCTGCCGTGCGACTCGCACAGGCTGCAAGAGGAAGCGTGCCTGCCACTCGCTCGTTCGCGGATTCACTTTAGCAGTCGGAAACAGAAAGCTCGACTTGCGGCTACTTGTGCTGCTGCCTAGTTCTCTTCCAGTAGCCCCTGGAAACAACGATGCTCGGTTTATGCTTCGAGACGCAGCGATCACGGTGGTAGGTGCGGTGGAGAAGGGAAAGCCAGCGTGCAGAGGACAGTTTCTCGTTGCTCTACGTGAGGCAAGGGGAAGGTTCAGCCCAGCAGTGGCTGTTGCTCCTGGAGCCTTTTTCTTTGGGAGCAGCTGCTGCAAGCGGGCAACGGAGCTGCGAGAGTGCCTAATGGGTGGGACGGCACGTCTATCTGCGAAGGAAGCTGCCTAGCCGCAGTGTGTTGTGCTCAGTTTCCAGGCTGCTTCGAGAGGGGGCACCTTGAAGAACGCCTTCTTTCTCGACGCGTCCTTCTGGGTGCGCTCAAGCTGCGTGGACTCTGCAACACGGCAGGGTGCAAGCAACTGTTTCTGGCCAGGTTGTGTGATGATGGAGTGCAAGGGCTGCGCCTTACTCGCGGAAGCTGCCGGAGCATTCTCATCAGCTGAATGCGCTTGTGAAGCAGCTCTCTGCTGGACTTTGGAAGCCGGCACGCTGAGCCCCTTAGAATGCCTGCCCGCTGCCCGGCTGCTGCGTTCTTCGCCTTCTGTGCTCTGGATGGCGAACTGAAGCCCAGCGATGGCTTTGAGCTGTCCCGCTCTTCAGCGCGTGTATAACTGCACGCATCCACAGTGCTCTGTGCACGGATTTTCCTCAGCTCGAGGTGCAATCATTTTCTTGCTGGTTTACAGTGTCCAAAGCGTCCGTGGAGCTCTCGCTCGGCCAAATGCGTCAAGAGAGAAGCCCTTGCTGGATTCGCCTTTCGCTGGCCAAGACTTTCAACACAGCACCACAATCCGGGCGACGACGAGGAGGAAAGGGGGAACATCTTTTCGTCCTGGCACGTTCTTCTGTGCGGGACGTCTATCCGCATCTTCGCTCTCTGCAGGGCTGGAAGGTGCGCGGTGGTACTCGGAAGCGAGAAGAAGGCTGCAGAGAGCACCGCGCTCTGCCGGCGCTGTGCAGGCTGTACAGGCAAGAAGCCTAGCCCTGGAATGTGGTGCAAATACAAGCTTCCACGCATCGGGGGCAAGCTCTGGGTAAGCTCGCTGACCTAAAAGTGTTCTGTGGGCGAGACGCAGCCGAGAAGCTCTCCCTTAAGGTTCAGGCTACCACGCAGACGGAAGGTGCCGCTACCTAGCGCTGCGAGGGAAAGTGCATAGCCCAGGCGTGTTTCGGCAGAAGCAGCAGCCTGGAGGCTTTCGCTGCCGGCACCGTGCTCTCTGGGCGAGAAGCAGACGACCGTTCGTCTGCAGCGAAACGAAAGCGCGACGTGGTACGAAGGGGCAGAAGAACGAAGGCGCAGAGCACCACCGGGCTGCCGTGCGACTCGCACAGGCTGCAAGAGGAAGCGTGCCTGCCACTCGCTCGTTCGCGGATTCACTTTAGCAGTCGGAAACAGAAAGCTCGACTTGCGGCTACTTGTGCTGCTGCCTAGTTCTCTTCCAGTAGCCCCTGGAAACAACGATGCTCGGTTTATGCTTCGAGACGCAGCGATCACGGTGGTAGGTGCGGTGGAGAAGGGAAAGCCAGCGTGCAGAGGACAGTTTCTCGTTGCTCTACGTGAGGCAAGGGGAAGGTTCAGCCCAGCAGTGGCTGTTGCTCCTGGAGCCTTTTTCTTTGGGAGCAGCTGCTGCAAGCGGGCAACGGAGCTGCGAGAGTGCCTAATGGGTGGGACGGCACGTCTATCTGCGAAGGAAGCTGCCTAGCCGCAGTGTGTTGTGCTCAGTTTCCAGGCTGCTTCGAGAGGGGGCACCTTGAAGAACGCCTTCTTTCTCGACGCGTCCTTCTGGGTGCGCTCAAGCTGCGTGGACTCTGCAACACGGCAGGGTGCAAGCAACTGTTTCTGGCCAGGTTGTGTGATGATGGAGTGCAAGGGCTGCGCCTTACTCGCGGAAGCTGCCGGAGCATTCTCATCAGCTGAATGCGCTTGTGAAGCAGCTCTCTGCTGGACTTTGGAAGCCGGCACGCTGAGCCCCTTAGAATGCCTGCCCGCTGCCCGGCTGCTGCGTTCTTCGCCTTCTGTGCTCTGGATGGCGAACTGAAGCCCAGCGATGGCTTTGAGCTGTCCCGCTCTTCAGCGCGTGTATAACTGCACGCATCCACAGTGCTCTGTGCACGGATTTTCCTCAGCTCGAGGTGCAATCATTTTCTTGCTGGTTTACAGTGTCCAAAGCGTCCGTGGAGCTCTCGCTCGGCCAAATGCGTCAAGAGAGAAGCCCTTGCTGGATTCGCCTTTCGCTGGCCAAGACTTTCAACACAGCACCACAATCCGGGCGACGACGAGGAGGAAAGGGGGAACATCTTTTCGTCCTGGCACGTTCTTCTGTGCGGGACGTCTATCCGCATCTTCGCTCTCTGCAGGGCTGGAAGGTGCGCGGTGGTACTCGGAAGCGAGAAGAAGGCTGCAGAGAGCACCGCGCTCTGCCGGCGCTGTGCAGGCTGTACAGGCAAGAAGCCTAGCCCTGGAATGTGGTGCAAATACAAGCTTCCACGCATCGGGGGCAAGCTCTGGGTAAGCTCGCTGACCTAAAAGTGTTCTGTGGGCGAGACGCAGCCGAGAAGCTCTCCCTTAAGGTTCAGGCTACCACGCAGACGGAAGGTGCCGCTACCTAGCGCTGCGAGGGAAAGTGCATAGCCCAGGCGTGTTTCGGCAGAAGCAGCAGCCTGGAGGCTTTCGCTGCCGGCACCGTGCTCTCTGGGCGAGAAGCAGACGACCGTTCGTCTGCAGCGAAACGAAAGCGCGACGTGGTACGAAGGGGCAGAAGAACGAAGGCGCAGAGCACCACCGGGCTGCCGTGCGACTCGCACAGGCTGCAAGAGGAAGCGTGCCTGCCACTCGCTCGTTCGCGGATTCACTTTAGCAGTCGGAAACAGAAAGCTCGACTTGCGGCTACTTGTGCTGCTGCCTAGTTCTCTTCCAGTAGCCCCTGGAAACAACGATGCTCGGTTTATGCTTCGAGACGCAGCGATCACGGTGGTAGGTGCGGTGGAGAAGGGAAAGCCAGCGTGCAGAGGACAGTTTCTCGTTGCTCTACGTGAGGCAAGGGGAAGGTTCAGCCCAGCAGTGGCTGTTGCTCCTGGAGCCTTTTTCTTTGGGAGCAGCTGCTGCAAGCGGGCAACGGAGCTGCGAGAGTGCCTAATGGGTGGGACGGCACGTCTATCTGCGAAGGAAGCTGCCTAGCCGCAGTGTGTTGTGCTCAGTTTCCAGGCTGCTTCGAGAGGGGGCACCTTGAAGAACGCCTTCTTTCTCGACGCGTCCTTCTGGGTGCGCTCAAGCTGCGTGGACTCTGCAACACGGCAGGGTGCAAGCAACTGTTTCTGGCCAGGTTGTGTGATGATGGAGTGCAAGGGCTGCGCCTTACTCGCGGAAGCTGCCGGAGCATTCTCATCAGCTGAATGCGCTTGTGAAGCAGCTCTCTGCTGGACTTTGGAAGCCGGCACGCTGAGCCCCTTAGAATGCCTGCCCGCTGCCCGGCTGCTGCGTTCTTCGCCTTCTGTGCTCTGGATGGCGAACTGAAGCCCAGCGATGGCTTTGAGCTGTCCCGCTCTTCAGCGCGTGTATAACTGCACGCATCCACAGTGCTCTGTGCACGGATTTTCCTCAGCTCGAGGTGCAATCATTTTCTTGCTGGTTTACAGTGTCCAAAGCGTCCGTGGAGCTCTCGCTCGGCCAAATGCGTCAAGAGAGAAGCCCTTGCTGGATTCGCCTTTCGCTGGCCAAGACTTTCAACACAGCACCACAATCCGGGCGACGACGAGGAGGAAAGGGGGAACATCTTTTCGTCCTGGCACGTTCTTCTGTGCGGGACGTCTATCCGCATCTTCGCTCTCTGCAGGGCTGGAAGGTGCGCGGTGGTACTCGGAAGCGAGAAGAAGGCTGCAGAGAGCACCGCGCTCTGCCGGCGCTGTGCAGGCTGTACAGGCAAGAAGCCTAGCCCTGGAATGTGGTGCAAATACAAGCTTCCACGCATCGGGGGCAAGCTCTGGGTAAGCTCGCTGACCTAAAAGTGTTCTGTGGGCGAGACGCAGCCGAGAAGCTCTCCCTTAAGGTTCAGGCTACCACGCAGACGGAAGGTGCCGCTACCTAGCGCTGCGAGGGAAAGTGCATAGCCCAGGCGTGTTTCGGCAGAAGCAGCAGCCTGGAGGCTTTCGCTGCCGGCACCGTGCTCTCTGGGCGAGAAGCAGACGACCGTTCGTCTGCAGCGAAACGAAAGCGCGACGTGGTACGAAGGGGCAGAAGAACGAAGGCGCAGAGCACCACCGGGCTGCCGTGCGACTCGCACAGGCTGCAAGAGGAAGCGTGCCTGCCACTCGCTCGTTCGCGGATTCACTTTAGCAGTCGGAAACAGAAAGCTCGACTTGCGGCTACTTGTGCTGCTGCCTAGTTCTCTTCCAGTAGCCCCTGGAAACAACGATGCTCGGTTTATGCTTCGAGACGCAGCGATCACGGTGGTAGGTGCGGTGGAGAAGGGAAAGCCAGCGTGCAGAGGACAGTTTCTCGTTGCTCTACGTGAGGCAAGGGGAAGGTTCAGCCCAGCAGTGGCTGTTGCTCCTGGAGCCTTTTTCTTTGGGAGCAGCTGCTGCAAGCGGGCAACGGAGCTGCGAGAGTGCCTAATGGGTGGGACGGCACGTCTATCTGCGAAGGAAGCTGCCTAGCCGCAGTGTGTTGTGCTCAGTTTCCAGGCTGCTTCGAGAGGGGGCACCTTGAAGAACGCCTTCTTTCTCGACGCGTCCTTCTGGGTGCGCTCAAGCTGCGTGGACTCTGCAACACGGCAGGGTGCAAGCAACTGTTTCTGGCCAGGTTGTGTGATGATGGAGTGCAAGGGCTGCGCCTTACTCGCGGAAGCTGCCGGAGCATTCTCATCAGCTGAATGCGCTTGTGAAGCAGCTCTCTGCTGGACTTTGGAAGCCGGCACGCTGAGCCCCTTAGAATGCCTGCCCGCTGCCCGGCTGCTGCGTTCTTCGCCTTCTGTGCTCTGGATGGCGAACTGAAGCCCAGCGATGGCTTTGAGCTGTCCCGCTCTTCAGCGCGTGTATAACTGCACGCATCCACAGTGCTCTGTGCACGGATTTTCCTCAGCTCGAGGTGCAATCATTTTCTTGCTGGTTTACAGTGTCCAAAGCGTCCGTGGAGCTCTCGCTCGGCCAAATGCGTCAAGAGAGAAGCCCTTGCTGGATTCGCCTTTCGCTGGCCAAGACTTTCAACACAGCACCACAATCCGGGCGACGACGAGGAGGAAAGGGGGAACATCTTTTCGTCCTGGCACGTTCTTCTGTGCGGGACGTCTATCCGCATCTTCGCTCTCTGCAGGGCTGGAAGGTGCGCGGTGGTACTCGGAAGCGAGAAGAAGGCTGCAGAGAGCACCGCGCTCTGCCGGCGCTGTGCAGGCTGTACAGGCAAGAAGCCTAGCCCTGGAATGTGGTGCAAATACAAGCTTCCACGCATCGGGGGCAAGCTCTGGGTAAGCTCGCTGACCTAAAAGTGTTCTGTGGGCGAGACGCAGCCGAGAAGCTCTCCCTTAAGGTTCAGGCTACCACGCAGACGGAAGGTGCCGCTACCTAGCGCTGCGAGGGAAAGTGCATAGCCCAGGCGTGTTTCGGCAGAAGCAGCAGCCTGGAGGCTTTCGCTGCCGGCACCGTGCTCTCTGGGCGAGAAGCAGACGACCGTTCGTCTGCAGCGAAACGAAAGCGCGACGTGGTACGAAGGGGCAGAAGAACGAAGGCGCAGAGCACCACCGGGCTGCCGTGCGACTCGCACAGGCTGCAAGAGGAAGCGTGCCTGCCACTCGCTCGTTCGCGGATTCACTTTAGCAGTCGGAAACAGAAAGCTCGACTTGCGGCTACTTGTGCTGCTGCCTAGTTCTCTTCCAGTAGCCCCTGGAAACAACGATGCTCGGTTTATGCTTCGAGACGCAGCGATCACGGTGGTAGGTGCGGTGGAGAAGGGAAAGCCAGCGTGCAGAGGACAGTTTCTCGTTGCTCTACGTGAGGCAAGGGGAAGGTTCAGCCCAGCAGTGGCTGTTGCTCCTGGAGCCTTTTTCTTTGGGAGCAGCTGCTGCAAGCGGGCAACGGAGCTGCGAGAGTGCCTAATGGGTGGGACGGCACGTCTATCTGCGAAGGAAGCTGCCTAGCCGCAGTGTGTTGTGCTCAGTTTCCAGGCTGCTTCGAGAGGGGGCACCTTGAAGAACGCCTTCTTTCTCGACGCGTCCTTCTGGGTGCGCTCAAGCTGCGTGGACTCTGCAACACGGCAGGGTGCAAGCAACTGTTTCTGGCCAGGTTGTGTGATGATGGAGTGCAAGGGCTGCGCCTTACTCGCGGAAGCTGCCGGAGCATTCTCATCAGCTGAATGCGCTTGTGAAGCAGCTCTCTGCTGGACTTTGGAAGCCGGCACGCTGAGCCCCTTAGAATGCCTGCCCGCTGCCCGGCTGCTGCGTTCTTCGCCTTCTGTGCTCTGGATGGCGAACTGAAGCCCAGCGATGGCTTTGAGCTGTCCCGCTCTTCAGCGCGTGTATAACTGCACGCATCCACAGTGCTCTGTGCACGGATTTTCCTCAGCTCGAGGTGCAATCATTTTCTTGCTGGTTTACAGTGTCCAAAGCGTCCGTGGAGCTCTCGCTCGGCCAAATGCGTCAAGAGAGAAGCCCTTGCTGGATTCGCCTTTCGCTGGCCAAGACTTTCAACACAGCACCACAATCCGGGCGACGACGAGGAGGAAAGGGGGAACATCTTTTCGTCCTGGCACGTTCTTCTGTGCGGGACGTCTATCCGCATCTTCGCTCTCTGCAGGGCTGGAAGGTGCGCGGTGGTACTCGGAAGCGAGAAGAAGGCTGCAGAGAGCACCGCGCTCTGCCGGCGCTGTGCAGGCTGTACAGGCAAGAAGCCTAGCCCTGGAATGTGGTGCAAATACAAGCTTCCACGCATCGGGGGCAAGCTCTGGGTAAGCTCGCTGACCTAAAAGTGTTCTGTGGGCGAGACGCAGCCGAGAAGCTCTCCCTTAAGGTTCAGGCTACCACGCAGACGGAAGGTGCCGCTACCTAGCGCTGCGAGGGAAAGTGCATAGCCCAGGCGTGTTTCGGCAGAAGCAGCAGCCTGGAGGCTTTCGCTGCCGGCACCGTGCTCTCTGGGCGAGAAGCAGACGACCGTTCGTCTGCAGCGAAACGAAAGCGCGACGTGGTACGAAGGGGCAGAAGAACGAAGGCGCAGAGCACCACCGGGCTGCCGTGCGACTCGCACAGGCTGCAAGAGGAAGCGTGCCTGCCACTCGCTCGTTCGCGGATTCACTTTAGCAGTCGGAAACAGAAAGCTCGACTTGCGGCTACTTGTGCTGCTGCCTAGTTCTCTTCCAGTAGCCCCTGGAAACAACGATGCTCGGTTTATGCTTCGAGACGCAGCGATCACGGTGGTAGGTGCGGTGGAGAAGGGAAAGCCAGCGTGCAGAGGACAGTTTCTCGTTGCTCTACGTGAGGCAAGGGGAAGGTTCAGCCCAGCAGTGGCTGTTGCTCCTGGAGCCTTTTTCTTTGGGAGCAGCTGCTGCAAGCGGGCAACGGAGCTGCGAGAGTGCCTAATGGGTGGGACGGCACGTCTATCTGCGAAGGAAGCTGCCTAGCCGCAGTGTGTTGTGCTCAGTTTCCAGGCTGCTTCGAGAGGGGGCACCTTGAAGAACGCCTTCTTTCTCGACGCGTCCTTCTGGGTGCGCTCAAGCTGCGTGGACTCTGCAACACGGCAGGGTGCAAGCAACTGTTTCTGGCCAGGTTGTGTGATGATGGAGTGCAAGGGCTGCGCCTTACTCGCGGAAGCTGCCGGAGCATTCTCATCAGCTGAATGCGCTTGTGAAGCAGCTCTCTGCTGGACTTTGGAAGCCGGCACGCTGAGCCCCTTAGAATGCCTGCCCGCTGCCCGGCTGCTGCGTTCTTCGCCTTCTGTGCTCTGGATGGCGAACTGAAGCCCAGCGATGGCTTTGAGCTGTCCCGCTCTTCAGCGCGTGTATAACTGCACGCATCCACAGTGCTCTGTGCACGGATTTTCCTCAGCTCGAGGTGCAATCATTTTCTTGCTGGTTTACAGTGTCCAAAGCGTCCGTGGAGCTCTCGCTCGGCCAAATGCGTCAAGAGAGAAGCCCTTGCTGGATTCGCCTTTCGCTGGCCAAGACTTTCAACACAGCACCACAATCCGGGCGACGACGAGGAGGAAAGGGGGAACATCTTTTCGTCCTGGCACGTTCTTCTGTGCGGGACGTCTATCCGCATCTTCGCTCTCTGCAGGGCTGGAAGGTGCGCGGTGGTACTCGGAAGCGAGAAGAAGGCTGCAGAGAGCACCGCGCTCTGCCGGCGCTGTGCAGGCTGTACAGGCAAGAAGCCTAGCCCTGGAATGTGGTGCAAATACAAGCTTCCACGCATCGGGGGCAAGCTCTGGGTAAGCTCGCTGACCTAAAAGTGTTCTGTGGGCGAGACGCAGCCGAGAAGCTCTCCCTTAAGGTTCAGGCTACCACGCAGACGGAAGGTGCCGCTACCTAGCGCTGCGAGGGAAAGTGCATAGCCCAGGCGTGTTTCGGCAGAAGCAGCAGCCTGGAGGCTTTCGCTGCCGGCACCGTGCTCTCTGGGCGAGAAGCAGACGACCGTTCGTCTGCAGCGAAACGAAAGCGCGACGTGGTACGAAGGGGCAGAAGAACGAAGGCGCAGAGCACCACCGGGCTGCCGTGCGACTCGCACAGGCTGCAAGAGGAAGCGTGCCTGCCACTCGCTCGTTCGCGGATTCACTTTAGCAGTCGGAAACAGAAAGCTCGACTTGCGGCTACTTGTGCTGCTGCCTAGTTCTCTTCCAGTAGCCCCTGGAAACAACGATGCTCGGTTTATGCTTCGAGACGCAGCGATCACGGTGGTAGGTGCGGTGGAGAAGGGAAAGCCAGCGTGCAGAGGACAGTTTCTCGTTGCTCTACGTGAGGCAAGGGGAAGGTTCAGCCCAGCAGTGGCTGTTGCTCCTGGAGCCTTTTTCTTTGGGAGCAGCTGCTGCAAGCGGGCAACGGAGCTGCGAGAGTGCCTAATGGGTGGGACGGCACGTCTATCTGCGAAGGAAGCTGCCTAGCCGCAGTGTGTTGTGCTCAGTTTCCAGGCTGCTTCGAGAGGGGGCACCTTGAAGAACGCCTTCTTTCTCGACGCGTCCTTCTGGGTGCGCTCAAGCTGCGTGGACTCTGCAACACGGCAGGGTGCAAGCAACTGTTTCTGGCCAGGTTGTGTGATGATGGAGTGCAAGGGCTGCGCCTTACTCGCGGAAGCTGCCGGAGCATTCTCATCAGCTGAATGCGCTTGTGAAGCAGCTCTCTGCTGGACTTTGGAAGCCGGCACGCTGAGCCCCTTAGAATGCCTGCCCGCTGCCCGGCTGCTGCGTTCTTCGCCTTCTGTGCTCTGGATGGCGAACTGAAGCCCAGCGATGGCTTTGAGCTGTCCCGCTCTTCAGCGCGTGTATAACTGCACGCATCCACAGTGCTCTGTGCACGGATTTTCCTCAGCTCGAGGTGCAATCATTTTCTTGCTGGTTTACAGTGTCCAAAGCGTCCGTGGAGCTCTCGCTCGGCCAAATGCGTCAAGAGAGAAGCCCTTGCTGGATTCGCCTTTCGCTGGCCAAGACTTTCAACACAGCACCACAATCCGGGCGACGACGAGGAGGAAAGGGGGAACATCTTTTCGTCCTGGCACGTTCTTCTGTGCGGGACGTCTATCCGCATCTTCGCTCTCTGCAGGGCTGGAAGGTGCGCGGTGGTACTCGGAAGCGAGAAGAAGGCTGCAGAGAGCACCGCGCTCTGCCGGCGCTGTGCAGGCTGTACAGGCAAGAAGCCTAGCCCTGGAATGTGGTGCAAATACAAGCTTCCACGCATCGGGGGCAAGCTCTGGGTAAGCTCGCTGACCTAAAAGTGTTCTGTGGGCGAGACGCAGCCGAGAAGCTCTCCCTTAAGGTTCAGGCTACCACGCAGACGGAAGGTGCCGCTACCTAGCGCTGCGAGGGAAAGTGCATAGCCCAGGCGTGTTTCGGCAGAAGCAGCAGCCTGGAGGCTTTCGCTGCCGGCACCGTGCTCTCTGGGCGAGAAGCAGACGACCGTTCGTCTGCAGCGAAACGAAAGCGCGACGTGGTACGAAGGGGCAGAAGAACGAAGGCGCAGAGCACCACCGGGCTGCCGTGCGACTCGCACAGGCTGCAAGAGGAAGCGTGCCTGCCACTCGCTCGTTCGCGGATTCACTTTAGCAGTCGGAAACAGAAAGCTCGACTTGCGGCTACTTGTGCTGCTGCCTAGTTCTCTTCCAGTAGCCCCTGGAAACAACGATGCTCGGTTTATGCTTCGAGACGCAGCGATCACGGTGGTAGGTGCGGTGGAGAAGGGAAAGCCAGCGTGCAGAGGACAGTTTCTCGTTGCTCTACGTGAGGCAAGGGGAAGGTTCAGCCCAGCAGTGGCTGTTGCTCCTGGAGCCTTTTTCTTTGGGAGCAGCTGCTGCAAGCGGGCAACGGAGCTGCGAGAGTGCCTAATGGGTGGGACGGCACGTCTATCTGCGAAGGAAGCTGCCTAGCCGCAGTGTGTTGTGCTCAGTTTCCAGGCTGCTTCGAGAGGGGGCACCTTGAAGAACGCCTTCTTTCTCGACGCGTCCTTCTGGGTGCGCTCAAGCTGCGTGGACTCTGCAACACGGCAGGGTGCAAGCAACTGTTTCTGGCCAGGTTGTGTGATGATGGAGTGCAAGGGCTGCGCCTTACTCGCGGAAGCTGCCGGAGCATTCTCATCAGCTGAATGCGCTTGTGAAGCAGCTCTCTGCTGGACTTTGGAAGCCGGCACGCTGAGCCCCTTAGAATGCCTGCCCGCTGCCCGGCTGCTGCGTTCTTCGCCTTCTGTGCTCTGGATGGCGAACTGAAGCCCAGCGATGGCTTTGAGCTGTCCCGCTCTTCAGCGCGTGTATAACTGCACGCATCCACAGTGCTCTGTGCACGGATTTTCCTCAGCTCGAGGTGCAATCATTTTCTTGCTGGTTTACAGTGTCCAAAGCGTCCGTGGAGCTCTCGCTCGGCCAAATGCGTCAAGAGAGAAGCCCTTGCTGGATTCGCCTTTCGCTGGCCAAGACTTTCAACACAGCACCACAATCCGGGCGACGACGAGGATGAAAGGGGGAACATCTTTTCGTCCTGGCACGTTCTTCTGTGCGGGACGTCTATCCGCATCTTCGCTCTCTGCAGGGCTGGAAGGTGCGCGGTGGTACTCGGAAGCGAGAAGAAGGCTGCAGAGAGCACCGCGCTCTGCCGGCGCTGTGCAGGCTGTACAGGCAAGAAGCCTAGCCCTGGAATGTGGTGCAAATACAAGCTTCCACGCATCGGGGGCAAGCTCTGGGTAAGCTCGCTGACCTAAAAGTGTTCTGTGGGTGAGACGCAGCCGAGAAGCTCTCCCTTAAGGTTCAGGCTACCACGCAGACGGAAGGTGCCGCTACCTAGCGCTGCGAGGGAAAGTGCATAGCCCAGGCGTGTTTCGGCAGAAGCAGCAGCCTGGAGGCTTTCGCTGCCAGCACCGTGCTCTCTGGGCGAGAAGCAGACGACCGTTCGTCTGCAGCGAAACGAAAGCGCGACGTGGTACGAAGGGGCAGAAGAACGAAGGCGCAGAGCACCACCGGGCTGCCGTGCGACTCGCACAGGCTGCAAGAGGAAGCGTGCCTGCCACTCGCTCGTTCGCGGATTCACTTTAGCAGTCGGAAACAGAAAGCTCGACTTGCGGCTACTTGTGCTGCTGCCTAGTTCTCTTCCAGTAGCCCCTGGAAACAACGATGCTCGGTTTATGCTTCGAGACGCAGCGATCACGGTGGTAGGTGCGGTGGAGAAGGGAAAGCCAGCGTGCAGAGGACAGTTTCTCGTTGCTCTACGTGAGGCAAGGGGAAGGTTCAGCCCAGCAGTGGCTGTTGCTCCTGGAGCCTTTTTCTTTGGGAGCAGCTGCTGCAAGCGGGCAACGGAGCTGCGAGAGTGCCTAATGGGTGGGACGGCACGTCTATCTGCGAAGGAAGCTGCCTAGCCGCAGTGTGTTGTGCTCAGTTTCCAGGCTGCTTCGAGAGGGGGCACCTTGAAGAACGCCTTCTTTCTCGACGCGTCCTTCTGGGTGCGCTCAAGCTGCGTGGACTCTGCAACACGGCAGGGTGCAAGCAACTGTTTCTGGCCAGGTTGTGTGATGATGGAGTGCAAGGGCTGCGCCTTACTCGCGGAAGCTGCCGGAGCATTCTCATCAGCTGAATGCGCTTGTGAAGCAGCTCTCTGCTGGACTTTGGAAGCCGGCACGCTGAGCCCCTTAGAATGCCTGCCCGCTGCCCGGCTGCTGCGTTCTTCGCCTTCTGTGCTCTGGATGGCGAACTGAAGCCCAGCGATGGCTTTGAGCTGTCCCGCTCTTCAGCGCGTGTATAACTGCACGCATCCACAGTGCTCTGTGCACGGATTTTCCTCAGCTCGAGGTGCAATCATTTTCTTGCTGGTTTACAGTGTCCAAAGCGTCCGTGGAGCTCTCGCTCGGCCAAATGCGTCAAGAGAGAAGCCCTTGCTGGATTCGCCTTTCGCTGGCCAAGACTTTCAACACAGCACCACAATCCGGGCGACGACGAGGAGGAAAGGGGGAACATCTTTTCGTCCTGGCACGTTCTTCTGTGCGGGACGTCTATCCGCATCTTCGCTCTCTGCAGGGCTGGAAGGTGCGCGGTGGTACTCGGAAGCGAGAAGAAGGCTGCAGAGAGCACCGCGCTCTGCCGGCTCTGTGCAGGCTGTACAGGCAAGAAGCCTAGCCCTGGAATGTGGTGCAAATACAAGCTTCCACGCATCGGGGGCAAGCTCTGGGTAAGCTCGCTGACCTAAAAGTGTTCTGTGGGCGAGACGCAGCCGAGAAGCTCTCCCTTAAGGTTCAGGCTACCACGCAGACGGAAGGTGCCGCTACCTAGCGCTGCGAGGGAAAGTGCATAGCCCAGGCGTGTTTCGGCAGAAGCAGCAGCCTGGAGGCTTTCGCTGCCGGCACCGTGCTCTCTGGGCGAGAAGCAGACGACCGTTCGTCTGCAGCGAAACGAAAGCGCGACGTGGTACGAAGGGGCAGAAGAACGAAGGCGCAGAGCACCACCGGGCTGCCGTGCGACTCGCACAGGCTGCAAGAGGAAGCGTGCCTGCCACTCGCTCGTTCGCGGATTCACTTTAGCAGTCGGAAACAGAAAGCTCGACTTGCGGCTACTTGTGCTGCTGCCTAGTTCTCTTCCAGTAGCCCCTGGAAACAACGATGCTCGGTTTATGCTTCGAGACGCAGCGATCACGGTGGTAGGTGCGGTGGAGAAGGGAAAGCCAGCGTGCAGAGGACAGTTTCTCGTTGCTCTACGTGAGGCAAGGGGAAGGTTCAGCCCAGCAGTGGCTGTTGCTCCTGGAGCCTTTTTCTTTGGGAGCAGCTGCTGCAAGCGGGCAACGGAGCTGCGAGAGTGCCTAATGGGTGGGACGGCACGTCTATCGGCGAAGGAAGCTGCCTAGCCGCAGTGTGTTGTGCTCAGTTTCCAGGCTGCTTCGAGAAGGGGCACCTTGAAGAACGCCTTCTTTCTCGACGCGTCCTTCTGGGTGCGCTCAAGCTGCGTGGACTCTGCAACACGGCAGGGTGCAAGCAACTGTTTCTGGCCAGGTTGTGTGATGATGGAGTGCAAGGGCTGCGCCTTACTCTCGGAAGCTGCCGGAGCATTCTCATCAGCTGAATGCGCTTGTGAAGCAGCTCTCTGCTGGACTTTGGAAGCCGGCACGCTGAGCCCCTTAGAATGCCTGCCCGCTGCCCGGCTGCTGCGTTCTTCGCCTTCTGTGCTCTGGATGGCGAACTGAAGCCCAGCGATGGCTTTGAGCTGTCCCGCTCTTCAGCGCGTGTATAACTGCACGCATCCACAGTGCTCTGTGCACGGATTTTCCTCAGCTCGAGGTGCAATCATTTTCTTGCTGGTTTACAGTGTCCAAAGCGTCCGTGGAGCTCTCGCTCGGCCAAATGCGTCAAGAGAGAAGCCCTTGCTGGATTCGCCTTTCGCTGGCCAAGACTTTCAACATCGCACCACAATCCGGGCGACGACGAGGAGGAAAGGGGGAACATCTTTTCGTCCTGGCACGTTCTTCTGTGCGGGACGTCTATCCGCATCTTCGCTCTCTGCAGGGCTGGAAGGTGCGCGGTGGTACTCGGAAGCGAGAAGAAGGCTGCAGAGAGCACCGCGCTCTGCCGGCGCTGTGCAGGCTGTACAGGCAAGAAGCCTAGCCCTGGAATGTGGTGCAAATACAAGCTTCCACGCATCGGGGGCAAGCTCTGGGTAAGCTCGCTGACCTAAAAGTGTTCTGTGGGCGAGACGCAGCCGAGAAGCTCTCCCTTAAGGTTCAGGCTACCACGCAGATGGAAGGTGCCGCTACCTAGCGCTGCGAGGGAAAGTGCATAGCCCAGGCGTGTTTCGGCAGAAGCAGCAGCCTGGAGGCTTTCGCTGCCGGCACCGTGCTCTCTGGGCGAGAAGCAGACGACCGTTCGTCTGCAGCGAAACGAAAGCGCGACGTGGTACGAAGGGGCAGAAGAACGAAGGCGCAGAGCACCACCGGGCTGCCGTGCGACTCGCACAGGCTGCAAGAGGAAGCGTGCCTGCCACTCGCTCGTTCGCGGATTCACTTTAGCAGTCGGAAACAGAAAGCTCGACTTGCGGCTACTTGTGCTGCTGCCTAGTTCTCTTCCAGTAGCCCCTGGAAACAACGATGCTCGGTTTATGCTTCGAGACGCAGCGATCACGGTGGTAGGTGCGGTGGAGAAGGGAAAGCCAGCGTGCAGAGGACAGTTTCTCGTTGCTCTACGTGAGGCAAGGGGAAGGTTCAGCCCAGCAGTGGCTGTTGCTCCTGGAGCCTTTTTCTTTGGGAGCAGCTGCTGCAAGCGGGCAACGGAGCTGCGAGAGTGCCTAATGGGTGGGACGGCACGTCTATCTGCGAAGGAAGCTGCCTAGCCGCAGTGTGTTGTGCTCAGTTTCCAGGCTGCTTCGAGAGGGGGCACCTTGAAGAACGCCTTCTTTCTCGACGCGTCCTTCTGGGTGCGCTCAAGCTGCGTGGACTCTGCAACACGGCAGGGTGCAAGCAACTGTTTCTGGCCAGGTTGTGTGATGATGGAGTGCAAGGGCTGCGCCTTACTCGCGGAAGCTGCCGGAGCATTCTCATCAGCTGAATGCGCTTGTGAAGCAGCTCTCTGCTGGACTTTGGAAGCCGGCACGCTGAGCCCCTTAGAATGCCTGCCCGCTGCCCGGCTGCTGCGTTCTTCGCCTTCTGTGCTCTGGATGGCGAACTGAAGCCCAGCGATGGCTTTGAGCTGTCCCGCTCTTCAGCGCGTGTATAACTGCACGCATCCACAGTGCTCTGTGCACGGATTTTCCTCAGCTCGAGGTGCAATCATTTTCTTGCTGGTTTACAGTGTCCAAAGCGTCCGTGGAGCTCTCGCTCGGCCAAATGCGTCAAGAGAGAAGCCCTTGCTGGATTCGCCTTTCGCTGGCCAAGACTTTCAACACAGCACCACAATCCGGGCGACGACGAGGAGGAAAGGGGGAACATCTTTTCGTCCTGGCACGTTCTTCTGTGCGGGACGTCTATCCGCATCTTCGCTCTCTGCAGGGCTGGAAGGTGCGCGGTGGTACTCGGAAGCGAGAAGAAGGCTGCAGAGAGCACCGCGCTCTGCCGGCGCTGTGCAGGCTGTACAGGCAAGAAGCCTAGCCCTGGAATGTGGTGCAAATACAAGCTTCCACGCATCGGGGGCAAGCTCTGGGTAAGCTCGCTGACCTAAAAGTGTTCTGTGGGCGAGACGCAGCCGAGAAGCTCTCCCTTAAGGTTCAGGCTACCACGCAGACGGAAGGTGCCGCTACCTAGCGCTGCGAGGGAAAGTGCATAGCCCAGGCGTGTTTCGGCAGAAGCAGCAGCCTGGAGGCTTTCGCTGCCGGCACCGTGCTCTCTGGGCGAGAAGCAGACGACCGTTCGTCTGCAGCGAAACGAAAGCGCGACGTGGTACGAAGGGGCAGAAGAACGAAGGCGCAGAGCACCACCGGGCTGCCGTGCGACTCGCACAGGCTGCAAGAGGAAGCGTGCCTGCCACTCGCTCGTTCGCGGATTCACTTTAGCAGTCGGAAACAGAAAGCTCGACTTGCGGCTACTTGTGCTGCTGCCTAGTTCTCTTCCAGTAGCCCCTGGAAACAACGATGCTCGGTTTATGCTTCGAGACGCAGCGATCACGGTGGTAGGTGCGGTGGAGAAGGGAAAGCCAGCGTGCAGAGGACAGTTTCTCGTTGCTCTACGTGAGGCAAGGGGAAGGTTCAGCCCAGCAGTGGCTGTTGCTCCTGGAGCCTTTTTCTTTGGGAGCAGCTGCTGCAAGCGGGCAACGGAGCTGCGAGAGTGCCTAATGGGTGGGACGGCACGTCTATCTGCGAAGGAAGCTGCCTAGCCGCAGTGTGTTGTGCTCAGTTTCCAGGCTGCTTCGAGAGGGGGCACCTTGAAGAACGCCTTCTTTCTCGACGCGTCCTTCTGGGTGCGCTCAAGCTGCGTGGACTCTGCAACACGGCAGGGTGCAAGCAACTGTTTCTGGCCAGGTTGTGTGATGATGGAGTGCAAGGGCTGCGCCTTACTCGCGGAAGCTGCCGGAGCATTCTCATCAGCTGAATGCGCTTGTGAAGCAGCTCTCTGCTGGACTTTGGAAGCCGGCACGCTGAGCCCCTTAGAATGCCTGCCCGCTGCCCGGCTGCTGCGTTCTTCGCCTTCTGTGCTCTGGATGGCGAACTGAAGCCCAGCGATGGCTTTGAGCTGTCCCGCTCTTCAGCGCGTGTATAACTGCACGCATCCACAGTGCTCTGTGCACGGATTTTCCTCAGCTCGAGGTGCAATCATTTTCTTGCTGGTTTACAGTGTCCAAAGCGTCCGTGGAGCTCTCGCTCGGCCAAATGCGTCAAGAGAGAAGCCCTTGCTGGATTCGCCTTTCGCTGGCCAAGACTTTCAACACAGCACCACAATCCGGGCGACGACGAGGAGGAAAGGGGGAACATCTTTTCGTCCTGGCACGTTCTTCTGTGCGGGACGTCTATCCGCATCTTCGCTCTCTGCAGGGCTGGAAGGTGCGCGGTGGTACTCGGAAGCGAGAAGAAGGCTGCAGAGAGCACCGCGCTCTGCCGGCGCTGTGCAGGCTGTACAGGCAAGAAGCCTAGCCCTGGAATGTGGTGCAAATACAAGCTTCCACGCATCGGGGGCAAGCTCTGGGTAAGCTCGCTGACCTAAAAGTGTTCTGTGGGCGAGACGCAGCCGAGAAGCTCTCCCTTAAGGTTCAGGCTACCACGCAGACGGAAGGTGCCGCTACCTAGCGCTGCGAGGGAAAGTGCATAGCCCAGGCGTGTTTCGGCAGAAGCAGCAGCCTGGAGGCTTTCGCTGCCGGCACCGTGCTCTCTGGGCGAGAAGCAGACGACCGTTCGTCTGCAGCGAAACGAAAGCGCGACGTGGTACGAAGGGGCAGAAGAACGAAGGCGCAGAGCACCACCGGGCTGCCGTGCGACTCGCACAGGCTGCAAGAGGAAGCGTGCCTGCCACTCGCTCGTTCGCGGATTCACTTTAGCAGTCGGAAACAGAAAGCTCGACTTGCGGCTACTTGTGCTGCTGCCTAGTTCTCTTCCAGTAGCCCCTGGAAACAACGATGCTCGGTTTATGCTTCGAGACGCAGCGATCACGGTGGTAGGTGCGGTGGAGAAGGGAAAGCCAGCGTGCAGAGGACAGTTTCTCGTTGCTCTACGTGAGGCAAGGGGAAGGTTCAGCCCAGCAGTGGCTGTTGCTCCTGGAGCCTTTTTCTTTGGGAGCAGCTGCTGCAAGCGGGCAACGGAGCTGCGAGAGTGCCTAATGGGTGGGACGGCACGTCTATCTGCGAAGGAAGCTGCCTAGCCGCAGTGTGTTGTGCTCAGTTTCCAGGCTGCTTCGAGAGGGGGCACCTTGAAGAACGCCTTCTTTCTCGACGCGTCCTTCTGGGTGCGCTCAAGCTGCGTGGACTCTGCAACACGGCAGGGTGCAAGCAACTGTTTCTGGCCAGGTTGTGTGATGATGGAGTGCAAGGGCTGCGCCTTACTCGCGGAAGCTGCCGGAGCATTCTCATCAGCTGAATGCGCTTGTGAAGCAGCTCTCTGCTGGACTTTGGAAGCCGGCACGCTGAGCCCCTTAGAATGCCTGCCCGCTGCCCGGCTGCTGCGTTCTTCGCCTTCTGTGCTCTGGATGGCGAACTGAAGCCCAGCGATGGCTTTGAGCTGTCCCGCTCTTCAGCGCGTGTATAACTGCACGCATCCACAGTGCTCTGTGCACGGATTTTCCTCAGCTCGAGGTGCAATCATTTTCTTGCTGGTTTACAGTGTCCAAAGCGTCCGTGGAGCTCTCGCTCGGCCAAATGCGTCAAGAGAGAAGCCCTTGCTGGATTCGCCTTTCGCTGGCCAAGACTTTCAACACAGCACCACAATCCGGGCGACGACGAGGAGGAAAGGGGGAACATCTTTTCGTCCTGGCACGTTCTTCTGTGCGGGACGTCTATCCGCATCTTCGCTCTCTGCAGGGCTGGAAGGTGCGCGGTGGTACTCGGAAGCGAGAAGAAGGCTGCAGAGAGCACCGCGCTCTGCCGGCGCTGTGCAGGCTGTACAGGCAAGAAGCCTAGCCCTGGAATGTGGTGCAAATACAAGCTTCCACGCATCGGGGGCAAGCTCTGGGTAAGCTCGCTGACCTAAAAGTGTTCTGTGGGCGAGACGCAGCCGAGAAGCTCTCCCTTAAGGTTCAGGCTACCACGCAGACGGAAGGTGCCGCTACCTAGCGCTGCGAGGGAAAGTGCATAGCCCAGGCGTGTTTCGGCAGAAGCAGCAGCCTGGAGGCTTTCGCTGCCGGCACCGTGCTCTCTGGGCGAGAAGCAGACGACCGTTCGTCTGCAGCGAAACGAAAGCGCGACGTGGTACGAAGGGGCAGAAGAACGAAGGCGCAGAGCACCACCGGGCTGCCGTGCGACTCGCACAGGCTGCAAGAGGAAGCGTGCCTGCCACTCGCTCGTTCGCGGATTCACTTTAGCAGTCGGAAACAGAAAGCTCGACTTGCGGCTACTTGTGCTGCTGCCTAGTTCTCTTCCAGTAGCCCCTGGAAACAACGATGCTCGGTTTATGCTTCGAGACGCAGCGATCACGGTGGTAGGTGCGGTGGAGAAGGGAAAGCCAGCGTGCAGAGGACAGTTTCTCGTTGCTCTACGTGAGGCAAGGGGAAGGTTCAGCCCAGCAGTGGCTGTTGCTCCTGGAGCCTTTTTCTTTGGGAGCAGCTGCTGCAAGCGGGCAACGGAGCTGCGAGAGTGCCTAATGGGTGGGACGGCACGTCTATCTGCGAAGGAAGCTGCCTAGCCGCAGTGTGTTGTGCTCAGTTTCCAGGCTGCTTCGAGAGGGGGCACCTTGAAGAACGCCTTCTTTCTCGACGCGTCCTTCTGGGTGCGCTCAAGCTGCGTGGACTCTGCAACACGGCAGGGTGCAAGCAACTGTTTCTGGCCAGGTTGTGTGATGATGGAGTGCAAGGGCTGCGCCTTACTCGCGGAAGCTGCCGGAGCATTCTCATCAGCTGAATGCGCTTGTGAAGCAGCTCTCTGCTGGACTTTGGAAGCCGGCACGCTGAGCCCCTTAGAATGCCTGCCCGCTGCCCGGCTGCTGCGTTCTTCGCCTTCTGTGCTCTGGATGGCGAACTGAAGCCCAGCGATGGCTTTGAGCTGTCCCGCTCTTCAGCGCGTGTATAACTGCACGCATCCACAGTGCTCTGTGCACGGATTTTCCTCAGCTCGAGGTGCAATCATTTTCTTGCTGGTTTACAGTGTCCAAAGCGTCCGTGGAGCTCTCGCTCGGCCAAATGCGTCAAGAGAGAAGCCCTTGCTGGATTCGCCTTTCGCTGGCCAAGACTTTCAACACAGCACCACAATCCGGGCGACGACGAGGAGGAAAGGGGGAACATCTTTTCGTCCTGGCACGTTCTTCTGTGCGGGACGTCTATCCGCATCTTCGCTCTCTGCAGGGCTGGAAGGTGCGCGGTGGTACTCGGAAGCGAGAAGAAGGCTGCAGAGAGCACCGCGCTCTGCCGGCGCTGTGCAGGCTGTACAGGCAAGAAGCCTAGCCCTGGAATGTGGTGCAAATACAAGCTTCCACGCATCGGGGGCAAGCTCTGGGTAAGCTCGCTGACCTAAAAGTGTTCTGTGGGCGAGACGCAGCCGAGAAGCTCTCCCTTAAGGTTCAGGCTACCACGCAGACGGAAGGTGCCGCTACCTAGCGCTGCGAGGGAAAGTGCATAGCCCAGGCGTGTTTCGGCAGAAGCAGCAGCCTGGAGGCTTTCGCTGCCGGCACCGTGCTCTCTGGGCGAGAAGCAGACGACCGTTCGTCTGCAGCGAAACGAAAGCGCGACGTGGTACGAAGGGGCAGAAGAACGAAGGCGCAGAGCACCACCGGGCTGCCGTGCGACTCGCACAGGCTGCAAGAGGAAGCGTGCCTGCCACTCGCTCGTTCGCGGATTCACTTTAGCAGTCGGAAACAGAAAGCTCGACTTGCGGCTACTTGTGCTGCTGCCTAGTTCTCTTCCAGTAGCCCCTGGAAACAACGATGCTCGGTTTATGCTTCGAGACGCAGCGATCACGGTGGTAGGTGCGGTGGAGAAGGGAAAGCCAGCGTGCAGAGGACAGTTTCTCGTTGCTCTACGTGAGGCAAGGGGAAGGTTCAGCCCAGCAGTGGCTGTTGCTCCTGGAGCCTTTTTCTTTGGGAGCAGCTGCTGCAAGCGGGCAACGGAGCTGCGAGAGTGCCTAATGGGTGGGACGGCACGTCTATCTGCGAAGGAAGCTGCCTAGCCGCAGTGTGTTGTGCTCAGTTTCCAGGCTGCTTCGAGAGGGGGCACCTTGAAGAACGCCTTCTTTCTCGACGCGTCCTTCTGGGTGCGCTCAAGCTGCGTGGACTCTGCAACACGGCAGGGTGCAAGCAACTGTTTCTGGCCAGGTTGTGTGATGATGGAGTGCAAGGGCTGCGCCTTACTCGCGGAAGCTGCCGGAGCATTCTCATCAGCTGAATGCGCTTGTGAAGCAGCTCTCTGCTGGACTTTGGAAGCCGGCACGCTGAGCCCCTTAGAATGCCTGCCCGCTGCCCGGCTGCTGCGTTCTTCGCCTTCTGTGCTCTGGATGGCGAACTGAAGCCCAGCGATGGCTTTGAGCTGTCCCGCTCTTCAGCGCGTGTATAACTGCACGCATCCACAGTGCTCTGTGCACGGATTTTCCTCAGCTCGAGGTGCAATCATTTTCTTGCTGGTTTACAGTGTCCAAAGCGTCCGTGGAGCTCTCGCTCGGCCAAATGCGTCAAGAGAGAAGCCCTTGCTGGATTCGCCTTTCGCTGGCCAAGACTTTCAACACAGCACCACAATCCGGGCGACGACGAGGAGGAAAGGGGGAACATCTTTTCGTCCTGGCACGTTCTTCTGTGCGGGACGTCTATCCGCATCTTCGCTCTCTGCAGGGCTGGAAGGTGCGCGGTGGTACTCGGAAGCGAGAAGAAGGCTGCAGAGAGCACCGCGCTCTGCCGGCGCTGTGCAGGCTGTACAGGCAAGAAGCCTAGCCCTGGAATGTGGTGCAAATACAAGCTTCCACGCATCGGGGGCAAGCTCTGGGTAAGCTCGCTGACCTAAAAGTGTTCTGTGGGCGAGACGCAGCCGAGAAGCTCTCCCTTAAGGTTCAGGCTACCACGCAGACGGAAGGTGCCGCTACCTAGCGCTGCGAGGGAAAGTGCATAGCCCAGGCGTGTTTCGGCAGAAGCAGCAGCCTGGAGGCTTTCGCTGCCGGCACCGTGCTCTCTGGGCGAGAAGCAGACGACCGTTCGTCTGCAGCGAAACGAAAGCGCGACGTGGTACGAAGGGGCAGAAGAACGAAGGCGCAGAGCACCACCGGGCTGCCGTGCGACTCGCACAGGCTGCAAGAGGAAGCGTGCCTGCCACTCGCTCGTTCGCGGATTCACTTTAGCAGTCGGAAACAGAAAGCTCGACTTGCGGCTACTTGTGCTGCTGCCTAGTTCTCTTCCAGTAGCCCCTGGAAACAACGATGCTCGGTTTATGCTTCGAGACGCAGCGATCACGGTGGTAGGTGCGGTGGAGAAGGGAAAGCCAGCGTGCAGAGGACAGTTTCTCGTTGCTCTACGTGAGGCAAGGGGAAGGTTCAGCCCAGCAGTGGCTGTTGCTCCTGGAGCCTTTTTCTTTGGGAGCAGCTGCTGCAAGCGGGCAACGGAGCTGCGAGAGTGCCTAATGGGTGGGACGGCACGTCTATCTGCGAAGGAAGCTGCCTAGCCGCAGTGTGTTGTGCTCAGTTTCCAGGCTGCTTCGAGAGGGGGCACCTTGAAGAACGCCTTCTTTCTCGACGCGTCCTTCTGGGTGCGCTCAAGCTGCGTGGACTCTGCAACACGGCAGGGTGCAAGCAACTGTTTCTGGCCAGGTTGTGTGATGATGGAGTGCAAGGGCTGCGCCTTACTCGCGGAAGCTGCCGGAGCATTCTCATCAGCTGAATGCGCTTGTGAAGCAGCTCTCTGCTGGACTTTGGAAGCCGGCACGCTGAGCCCCTTAGAATGCCTGCCCGCTGCCCGGCTGCTGCGTTCTTCGCCTTCTGTGCTCTGGATGGCGAACTGAAGCCCAGCGATGGCTTTGAGCTGTCCCGCTCTTCAGCGCGTGTATAACTGCACGCATCCACAGTGCTCTGTGCACGGATTTTCCTCAGCTCGAGGTGCAATCATTTTCTTGCTGGTTTACAGTGTCCAAAGCGTCCGTGGAGCTCTCGCTCGGCCAAATGCGTCAAGAGAGAAGCCCTTGCTGGATTCGCCTTTCGCTGGCCAAGACTTTCAACACAGCACCACAATCCGGGCGACGACGAGGAGGAAAGGGGGAACATCTTTTCGTCCTGGCACGTTCTTCTGTGCGGGACGTCTATCCGCATCTTCGCTCTCTGCAGGGCTGGAAGGTGCGCGGTGGTACTCGGAAGCGAGAAGAAGGCTGCAGAGAGCACCGCGCTCTGCCGGCGCTGTGCAGGCTGTACAGGCAAGAAGCCTAGCCCTGGAATGTGGTGCAAATACAAGCTTCCACGCATCGGGGGCAAGCTCTGGGTAAGCTCGCTGACCTAAAAGTGTTCTGTGGGCGAGACGCAGCCGAGAAGCTCTCCCTTAAGGTTCAGGCTACCACGCAGACGGAAGGTGCCGCTACCTAGCGCTGCGAGGGAAAGTGCATAGCCCAGGCGTGTTTCGGCAGAAGCAGCAGCCTGGAGGCTTTCGCTGCCGGCACCGTGCTCTCTGGGCGAGAAGCAGACGACCGTTCGTCTGCAGCGAAACGAAAGCGCGACGTGGTACGAAGGGGCAGAAGAACGAAGGCGCAGAGCACCACCGGGCTGCCGTGCGACTCGCACAGGCTGCAAGAGGAAGCGTGCCTGCCACTCGCTCGTTCGCGGATTCACTTTAGCAGTCGGAAACAGAAAGCTCGACTTGCGGCTACTTGTGCTGCTGCCTAGTTCTCTTCCAGTAGCCCCTGGAAACAACGATGCTCGGTTTATGCTTCGAGACGCAGCGATCACGGTGGTAGGTGCGGTGGAGAAGGGAAAGCCAGCGTGCAGAGGACAGTTTCTCGTTGCTCTACGTGAGGCAAGGGGAAGGTTCAGCCCAGCAGTGGCTGTTGCTCCTGGAGCCTTTTTCTTTGGGAGCAGCTGCTGCAAGCGGGCAACGGAGCTGCGAGAGTGCCTAATGGGTGGGACGGCACGTCTATCTGCGAAGGAAGCTGCCTAGCCGCAGTGTGTTGTGCTCAGTTTCCAGGCTGCTTCGAGAGGGGGCACCTTGAAGAACGCCTTCTTTCTCGACGCGTCCTTCTGGGTGCGCTCAAGCTGCGTGGACTCTGCAACACGGCAGGGTGCAAGCAACTGTTTCTGGCCAGGTTGTGTGATGATGGAGTGCAAGGGCTGCGCCTTACTCGCGGAAGCTGCCGGAGCATTCTCATCAGCTGAATGCGCTTGTGAAGCAGCTCTCTGCTGGACTTTGGAAGCCGGCACGCTGAGCCCCTTAGAATGCCTGCCCGCTGCCCGGCTGCTGCGTTCTTCGCCTTCTGTGCTCTGGATGGCGAACTGAAGCCCAGCGATGGCTTTGAGCTGTCCCGCTCTTCAGCGCGTGTATAACTGCACGCATCCACAGTGCTCTGTGCACGGATTTTCCTCAGCTCGAGGTGCAATCATTTTCTTGCTGGTTTACAGTGTCCAAAGCGTCCGTGGAGCTCTCGCTCGGCCAAATGCGTCAAGAGAGAAGCCCTTGCTGGATTCGCCTTTCGCTGGCCAAGACTTTCAACACAGCACCACAATCCGGGCGACGACGAGGAGGAAAGGGGGAACATCTTTTCGTCCTGGCACGTTCTTCTGTGCGGGACGTCTATCCGCATCTTCGCTCTCTGCAGGGCTGGAAGGTGCGCGGTGGTACTCGGAAGCGAGAAGAAGGCTGCAGAGAGCACCGCGCTCTGCCGGCGCTGTGCAGGCTGTACAGGCAAGAAGCCTAGCCCTGGAATGTGGTGCAAATACAAGCTTCCACGCATCGGGGGCAAGCTCTGGGTAAGCTCGCTGACCTAAAAGTGTTCTGTGGGCGAGACGCAGCCGAGAAGCTCTCCCTTAAGGTTCAGGCTACCACGCAGACGGAAGGTGCCGCTACCTAGCGCTGCGAGGGAAAGTGCATAGCCCAGGCGTGTTTCGGCAGAAGCAGCAGCCTGGAGGCTTTCGCTGCCGGCACCGTGCTCTCTGGGCGAGAAGCAGACGACCGTTCGTCTGCAGCGAAACGAAAGCGCGACGTGGTACGAAGGGGCAGAAGAACGAAGGCGCAGAGCACCACCGGGCTGCCGTGCGACTCGCACAGGCTGCAAGAGGAAGCGTGCCTGCCACTCGCTCGTTCGCGGATTCACTTTAGCAGTCGGAAACAGAAAGCTCGACTTGCGGCTACTTGTGCTGCTGCCTAGTTCTCTTCCAGTAGCCCCTGGAAACAACGATGCTCGGTTTATGCTTCGAGACGCAGCGATCACGGTGGTAGGTGCGGTGGAGAAGGGAAAGCCAGCGTGCAGAGGACAGTTTCTCGTTGCTCTACGTGAGGCAAGGGGAAGGTTCAGCCCAGCAGTGGCTGTTGCTCCTGGAGCCTTTTTCTTTGGGAGCAGCTGCTGCAAGCGGGCAACGGAGCTGCGAGAGTGCCTAATGGGTGGGACGGCACGTCTATCTGCGAAGGAAGCTGCCTAGCCGCAGTGTGTTGTGCTCAGTTTCCAGGCTGCTTCGAGAGGGGGCACCTTGAAGAACGCCTTCTTTCTCGACGCGTCCTTCTGGGTGCGCTCAAGCTGCGTGGACTCTGCAACACGGCAGGGTGCCAAGCAACTGTTTCTGGCCAGGTTGTGTGATGATGGAGTGCAAGGGCTGCGCCTTACTCGCGGAAGCTGCCGGAGCATTCTCATCAGCTGAATGCGCTTGTGAAGCAGCTCTCTGCTGGACTTTGGAAGCCGGCACGCTGAGCCCCTTAGAATGCCTGCCCGCTGCCCGGCTGCTGCGTTCTTCGCCTTCTGTGCTCTGGATGGCGAACTGAAGCCCAGCGATGGCTTTGAGCTGTCCCGCTCTTCAGCGCGTGTATAACTGCACGCATCCACAGTGCTCTGTGCACGGATTTTCCTCAGCTCGAGGTGCAATCATTTTCTTGCTGGTTTACAGTGTCCAAAGCGTCCGTGGAGCTCTCGCTCGGCCAAATGCGTCAAGAGAGAAGCCCTTGCTGGATTCGCCTTTCGCTGGCCAAGACTTTCAACACAGCACCACAATCCGGGCGACGACGAGGAGGAAAGGGGGAACATCTTTTCGTCCTGGCACGTTCTTCTGTGCGGGACGTCTATCCGCATCTTCGCTCTCTGCAGGGCTGGAAGGTGCGCGGTGGTACTCGGAAGCGAGAAGAAGGCTGCAGAGAGCACCGCGCTCTGCCGGCGCTGTGCAGGCTGTACAGGCAAGAAGCCTAGCCCTGGAATGTGGTGCAAATACAAGCTTCCACGCATCGGGGGCAAGCTCTGGGTAAGCTCGCTGACCTAAAAGTGTTCTGTGGGCGAGACGCAGCCGAGAAGCTCTCCCTTAAGGTTCAGGCTACCACGCAGACGGAAGGTGCCGCTACCTAGCGCTGCGAGGGAAAGTGCATAGCCCAGGCGTGTTTCGGCAGAAGCAGCAGCCTGGAGGCTTTCGCTGCCGGCACCGTGCTCTCTGGGCGAGAAGCAGACGACCGTTCGTCTGCAGCGAAACGAAAGCGCGACGTGGTACGAAGGGGCAGAAGAACGAAGGCGCAGAGCACCACCGGGCTGCCGTGCGACTCGCACAGGCTGCAAGAGGAAGCGTGCCTGCCACTCGCTCGTTCGCGGATTCACTTTAGCAGTCGGAAACAGAAAGCTCGACTTGCGGCTACTTGTGCTGCTGCCTAGTTCTCTTCCAGTAGCCCCTGGAAACAACGATGCTCGGTTTATGCTTCGAGACGCAGCGATCACGGTGGTAGGTGCGGTGGAGAAGGGAAAGCCAGCGTGCAGAGGACAGTTTCTCGTTGCTCTACGTGAGGCAAGGGGAAGGTTCAGCCCAGCAGTGGCTGTTGCTCCTGGAGCCTTTTTCTTTGGGAGCAGCTGCTGCAAGCGGGCAACGGAGCTGCGAGAGTGCCTAATGGGTGGGACGGCACGTCTATCTGCGAAGGAAGCTGCCTAGCCGCAGTGTGTTGTGCTCAGTTTCCAGGCTGCTTCGAGAGGGGGCACCTTGAAGAACGCCTTCTTTCTCGACGCGTCCTTCTGGGTGCGCTCAAGCTGCGTGGACTCTGCAACACGGCAGGGTGCAAGCAACTGTTTCTGGCCAGGTTGTGTGATGATGGAGTGCAAGGGCTGCGCCTTACTCGCGGAAGCTGCCGGAGCATTCTCATCAGCTGAATGCGCTTGTGAAGCAGCTCTCTGCTGGACTTTGGAAGCCGGCACGCTGAGCCCCTTAGAATGCCTGCCCGCTGCCCGGCTGCTGCGTTCTTCGCCTTCTGTGCTCTGGATGGCGAACTGAAGCCCAGCGATGGCTTTGAGCTGTCCCGCTCTTCAGCGCGTGTATAACTGCACGCATCCACAGTGCTCTGTGCACGGATTTTCCTCAGCTCGAGGTGCAATCATTTTCTTGCTGGTTTACAGTGTCCAAAGCGTCCGTGGAGCTCTCGCTCGGCCAAATGCGTCAAGAGAGAAGCCCTTGCTGGATTCGCCTTTCGCTGGCCAAGACTTTCAACACAGCACCACAATCCGGGCGACGACGAGGAGGAAAGGGGGAACATCTTTTCGTCCTGGCACGTTCTTCTGTGCGGGACGTCTATCCGCATCTTCGCTCTCTGCAGGGCTGGAAGGTGCGCGGTGGTACTCGGAAGCGAGAAGAAGGCTGCAGAGAGCACCGCGCTCTGCCGGCGCTGTGCAGGCTGTACAGGCAAGAAGCCTAGCCCTGGAATGTGGTGCAAATACAAGCTTCCACGCATCGGGGGCAAGCTCTGGGTAAGCTCGCTGACCTAAAAGTGTTCTGTGGGCGAGACGCAGCCGAGAAGCTCTCCCTTAAGGTTCAGGCTACCACGCAGACGGAAGGTGCCGCTACCTAGCGCTGCGAGGGAAAGTGCATAGCCCAGGCGTGTTTCGGCAGAAGCAGCAGCCTGGAGGCTTTCGCTGCCGGCACCGTGCTCTCTGGGCGAGAAGCAGACGACCGTTCGTCTGCAGCGAAACGAAAGCGCGACGTGGTACGAAGGGGCAGAAGAACGAAGGCGCAGAGCACCACCGGGCTGCCGTGCGACTCGCACAGACTGCAAGAGGAAGCGTGCCTGCCACTCGCTCGTTCGCGGATTCACTTTAGCAGTCGGAAACAGAAAGCTCGACTTGCGGCTACTTGTGCTGCTGCCTAGTTCTCTTCCAGTAGCCCCTGGAAACAACGATGCTCGGTTTATGCTTCGAGACGCAGCGATCACGGTGGTAGGTGCGGTGGAGAAGGGAAAGCCAGCGTGCAGAGGACAGTTTCTCGTTGCTCTACGTGAGGCAAGGGGAAGGTTCAGCCCAGCAGTGGCTGTTGCTCCTGGAGCCTTTTTCTTTGGGAGCAGCTGCTGCAAGCGGGCAACGGAGCTGCGAGAGTGCCTAATGGGTGGGACGGCACGTCTATCTGCGAAGGAAGCTGCCTAGCCGCAGTGTGTTGTGCTCAGTTTCCAGGCTGCTTCGAGAGGGGGCACCTTGAAGAACGCCTTCTTTCTCGACGCGTCCTTCTGGGTGCGCTCAAGCTGCGTGGACTCTGCAACACGGCAGGGTGCAAGCAACTGTTTCTGGCCAGGTTGTGTGATGATGGAGTGCAAGGGCTGCGCCTTACTCGCGGAAGCTGCCGGAGCATTCTCATCAGCTGAATGCGCTTGTGAAGCAGCTCTCTGCTGGACTTTGGAAGCCGGCACGCTGAGCCCCTTAGAATGCCTGCCCGCTGCCCGGCTGCTGCGTTCTTCGCCTTCTGTGCTCTGGATGGCGAACTGAAGCCCAGCGATGGCTTTGAGCTGTCCCGCTCTTCAGCGCGTGTATAACTGCACGCATCCACAGTGCTCTGTGCACGGATTTTCCTCAGCTCGAGGTGCAATCATTTTCTTGCTGGTTTACAGTGTCCAAAGCGTCCGTGGAGCTCTCGCTCGGCCAAATGCGTCAAGAGAGAAGCCCTTGCTGGATTCGCCTTTCGCTGGCCAAGACTTTCAACACAGCACCACAATCCGGGCGACGACGAGGAGGAAAGGGGGAACATCTTTTCGTCCTGGCACGTTCTTCTGTGCGGGACGTCTATCCGCATCTTCGCTCTCTGCAGGGCTGGAAGGTGCGCGGTGGTACTCGGAAGCGAGAAGAAGGCTGCAGAGAGCACCGCGCTCTGCCGGCGCTGTGCAGGCTGTACAGGCAAGAAGCCTAGCCCTGGAATGTGGTGCAAATACAAGCTTCCACGCATCGGGGGCAAGCTCTGGGTAAGCTCGCTGACCTAAAAGTGTTCTGTGGGCGAGACGCAGCCGAGAAGCTCTCCCTTAAGGTTCAGGCTACCACGCAGACGGAAGGTGCCGCTACCTAGCGCTGCGAGGGAAAGTGCATAGCCCAGGCGTGTTTCGGCAGAAGCAGCAGCCTGGAGGCTTTCGCTGCCGGCACCGTGCTCTCTGGGCGAGAAGCAGACGACCGTTCGTCTGCAGCGAAACGAAAGCGCGACGTGGTACGAAGGGGCAGAAGAACGAAGGCGCAGAGCACCACCGGGCTGCCGTGCGACTCGCACAGGCTGCAAGAGGAAGCGTGCCTGCCACTCGCTCGTTCGCGGATTCACTTTAGCAGTCGGAAACAGAAAGCTCGACTTGCGGCTACTTGTGCTGCTGCCTAGTTCTCTTCCAGTAGCCCCTGGAAACAACGATGCTCGGTTTATGCTTCGAGACGCAGCGATCACGGTGGTAGGTGCGGTGGAGAAGGGAAAGCCAGCGTGCAGAGGACAGTTTCTCGTTGCTCTACGTGAGGCAAGGGGAAGGTTCAGCCCAGCAGTGGCTGTTGCTCCTGGAGCCTTTTTCTTTGGGAGCAGCTGCTGCAAGCGGGCAACGGAGCTGCGAGAGTGCCTAATGGGTGGGACGGCACGTCTATCTGCGAAGGAAGCTGCCTAGCCGCAGTGTGTTGTGCTCAGTTTCCAGGCTGCTTCGAGAGGGGGCACCTTGAAGAACGCCTTCTTTCTCGACGCGTCCTTCTGGGTGCGCTCAAGCTGCGTGGACTCTGCAACACGGCAGGGTGCAAGCAACTGTTTCTGGCCAGGTTGTGTGATGATGGAGTGCAAGGGCTGCGCCTTACTCGCGGAAGCTGCCGGAGCATTCTCATCAGCTGAATGCGCTTGTGAAGCAGCTCTCTGCTGGACTTTGGAAGCCGGCACGCTGAGCCCCTTAGAATGCCTGCCCGCTGCCCGGCTGCTGCGTTCTTCGCCTTCTGTGCTCTGGATGGCGAACTGAAGCCCAGCGATGGCTTTGAGCTGTCCCGCTCTTCAGCGCGTGTATAACTGCACGCATCCACAGTGCTCTGTGCACGGATTTTCCTCAGCTCGAGGTGCAATCATTTTCTTGCTGGTTTACAGTGTCCAAAGCGTCCGTGGAGCTCTCGCTCGGCCAAATGCGTCAAGAGAGAAGCCCTTGCTGGATTCGCCTTTCGCTGGCCAAGACTTTCAACACAGCACCACAATCCGGGCGACGACGAGGAGGAAAGGGGGAACATCTTTTCGTCCTGGCACGTTCTTCTGTGCGGGACGTCTATCCGCATCTTCGCTCTCTGCAGGGCTGGAAGGTGCGCGGTGGTACTCGGAAGCGAGAAGAAGGCTGCAGAGAGCACCGCGCTCTGCCGGCGCTGTGCAGGCTGTACAGGCAAGAAGCCTAGCCCTGGAATGTGGTGCAAATACAAGCTTCCACGCATCGGGGGCAAGCTCTGGGTAAGCTCGCTGACCTAAAAGTGTTCTGTGGGCAAGACGCAGCCGAGAAGCTCTCCCTTAAGGTTCAGGCTACCACGCAGACGGAAGGTGCCGCTACCTAGCGCTGCGAGGGAAAGTGCATAGCCCAGGCGTGTTTCGGCAGAAGCAGCAGCCTGGAGGCTTTCGCTGCCGGCACCGTGCTCTCTGGGCGAGAAGCAGACGACCGTTCGTCTGCAGCGAAACGAAAGCGCGACGTGGTACGAAGGGGCAGAAGAACGAAGGCGCAGAGCACCACCGGGCTGCCGTGCGACTCGCACAGGCTGCAAGAGGAAGCGTGCCTGCCACTCGCTCGTTCGCGGATTCACTTTAGCAGTCGGAAACAGAAAGCTCGACTTGCGGCTACTTGTGCTGCTGCCTAGTTCTCTTCCAGTAGCCCCTGGAAACAACGATGCTCGGTTTATGCTTCGAGACGCAGCGATCACGGTGGTAGGTGCGGTGGAGAAGGGAAAGCCAGCGTGCAGAGGACAGTTTCTCGTTGCTCTACGTGAGGCAAGGGGAAGGTTCAGCCCAGCAGTGGCTGTTGCTCCTGGAGCCTTTTTCTTTGGGAGCAGCTGCTGCAAGCGGGCAACGGAGCTGCGAGAGTGCCTAATGGGTGGGACGGCACGTCTATCTGCGAAGGAAGCTGCCTAGCCGCAGTGTGTTGTGCTCAGTTTCCAGGCTGCTTCGAGAGGGGGCACCTTGAAGAACGCCTTCTTTCTCGACGCGTCCTTCTGGGTGCGCTCAAGCTGCGTGGACTCTGCAACACGGCAGGGTGCAAGCAACTGTTTCTGGCCAGGTTGTGTGATGATGGAGTGCAAGGGCTGCGCCTTACTCGCGGAAGCTGCCGGAGCATTCTCATCAGCTGAATGCGCTTGTGAAGCAGCTCTCTGCTGGACTTTGGAAGCCGGCACGCTGAGCCCCTTAGAATGCCTGCCCGCTGCCCGGCTGCTGCGTTCTTCGCCTTCTGTGCTCTGGATGGCGAACTGAAGCCCAGCGATGGCTTTGAGCTGTCCCGCTCTTCAGCGCGTGTATAACTGCACGCATCCACAGTGCTCTGTGCACGGATTTTCCTCAGCTCGAGGTGCAATCATTTTCTTGCTGGTTTACAGTGTCCAAAGCGTCCGTGGAGCTCTCGCTCGGCCAAATGCGTCAAGAGAGAAGCCCTTGCTGGATTCGCCTTTCGCTGGCCAAGACTTTCAACACAGCACCACAATCCGGGCGACGACGAGGAGGAAAGGGGGAACATCTTTTCGTCCTGGCACGTTCTTCTGTGCGGGACGTCTATCCGCATCTTCGCTCTCTGCAGGGCTGGAAGGTGCGCGGTGGTACTCGGAAGCGAGAAGAAGGCTGCAGAGAGCACCGCGCTCTGCCGGCGCTGTGCAGGCTGTACAGGCAAGAAGCCTAGCCCTGGAATGTGGTGCAAATACAAGCTTCCACGCATCGGGGGCAAGCTCTGGGTAAGCTCGCTGACCTAAAAGTGTTCTGTGGGCGAGACGCAGCCGAGAAGCTCTCCCTTAAGGTTCAGGCTACCACGCAGACGGAAGGTGCCGCTACCTAGCGCTGCGAGGGAAAGTGCATAGCCCAGGCGTGTTTCGGCAGAAGCAGCAGCCTGGAGGCTTTCGCTGCCGGCACCGTGCTCTCTGGGCGAGAAGCAGACGACCGTTCGTCTGCAGCGAAACGAAAGCGCGACGTGGTACGAAGGGGCAGAAGAACGAAGGCGCAGAGCACCACCGGGCTGCCGTGCGACTCGCACAGGCTGCAAGAGGAAGCGTGCCTGCCACTCGCTCGTTCGCGGATTCACTTTAGCAGTCGGAAACAGAAAGCTCGACTTGCGGCTACTTGTGCTGCTGCCTAGTTCTCTTCCAGTAGCCCCTGGAAACAACGATGCTCGGTTTATGCTTCGAGACGCAGCGATCACGGTGGTAGGTGCGGTGGAGAAGGGAAAGCCAGCGTGCAGAGGACAGTTTCTCGTTGCTCTACGTGAGGCAAGGGGAAGGTTCAGCCCAGCAGTGGCTGTTGCTCCTGGAGCCTTTTTCTTTGGGAGCAGCTGCTGCAAGCGGGCAACGGAGCTGCGAGAGTGCCTAATGGGTGGGACGGCACGTCTATCTGCGAAGGAAGCTGCCTAGCCGCAGTGTGTTGTGCTCAGTTTCCAGGCTGCTTCGAGAGGGGGCACCTTGAAGAACGCCTTCTTTCTCGACGCGTCCTTCTGGGTGCGCTCAAGCTGCGTGGACTCTGCAACACGGCAGGGTGCAAGCAACTGTTTCTGGCCAGGTTGTGTGATGATGGAGTGCAAGGGCTGCGCCTTACTCGCGGAAGCTGCCGGAGCATTCTCATCAGCTGAATGCGCTTGTGAAGCAGCTCTCTGCTGGACTTTGGAAGCCGGCACGCTGAGCCCCTTAGAATGCCTGCCCGCTGCCCGGCTGCTGCGTTCTTCGCCTTCTGTGCTCTGGATGGCGAACTGAAGCCCAGCAATGGCTTTGAGCTGTCCCGCTCTTCAGCGCGTGTATAACTGCACGCATCCACAGTGCTCTGTGCACGGATTTTCCTCAGCTCGAGGTGCAATCATTTTCTTGCTGGTTTACAGTGTCCAAAGCGTCCGTGGAGCTCTCGCTCGGCCAAATGCGTCAAGAGAGAAGCCCTTGCTGGATTCGCCTTTCGCTGGCCAAGACTTTCAACACAGCACCACAATCCGGGCGACGACGAGGAGGAAAGGGGGAACATCTTTTCGTCCTGGCACGTTCTTCTGTGCGGGACGTCTATCCGCATCTTCGCTCTCTGCAGGGCTGGAAGGTGCGCGGTGGTACTCGGAAGCGAGAAGAAGGCTGCAGAGAGCACCGCGCTCTGCCGGCGCTGTGCAGGCTGTACAGGCAAGAAGCCTAGCCCTGGAATGTGGTGCAAATACAAGCTTCCACGCATCGGGGGCAAGCTCTGGGTAAGCTCGCTGACCTAAAAGTGTTCTGTGGGCGAGACGCAGCCGAGAAGCTCTCCCTTAAGGTTCAGGCTACCACGCAGACGGAAGGTGCCGCTACCTAGCGCTGCGAGGGAAAGTGCATAGCCCAGGCGTGTTTCGGCAGAAGCAGCAGCCTGGAGGCTTTCGCTGCCGGCACCGTGCTCTCTGGGCGAGAAGCAGACGACCGTTCGTCTGCAGCGAAACGAAAGCGCGACGTGGTACGAAGGGGCAGAAGAACGAAGGCGCAGAGCACCACCGGGCTGCCGTGCGACTCGCACAGGCTGCAAGAGGAAGCGTGCCTGCCACTCGCTCGTTCGCGGATTCACTTTAGCAGTCGGAAACAGAAAGCTCGACTTGCGGCTACTTGTGCTGCTGCCTAGTTCTCTTCCAGTAGCCCCTGGAAACAACGATGCTCGGTTTATGCTTCGAGACGCAGCGATCACGGTGGTAGGTGCGGTGGAGAAGGGAAAGCCAGCGTGCAGAGGACAGTTTCTCGTTGCTCTACGTGAGGCAAGGGGAAGGTTCAGCCCAGCAGTGGCTGTTGCTCCTGGAGCCTTTTTCTTTGGGAGCAGCTGCTGCAAGCGGGCAACGGAGCTGCGAGAGTGCCTAATGGGTGGGACGGCACGTCTATCTGCGAAGGAAGCTGCCTAGCCGCAGTGTGTTGTGCTCAGTTTCCAGGCTGCTTCGAGAGGGGGCACCTTGAAGAACGCCTTCTTTCTCGACGCGTCCTTCTGGGTGCGCTCAAGCTGCGTGGACTCTGCAACACGGCAGGGTGCAAGCAACTGTTTCTGGCCAGGTTGTGTGATGATGGAGTGCAAGGGCTGCGCCTTACTCGCGGAAGCTGCCGGAGCATTCTCATCAGCTGAATGCGCTTGTGAAGCAGCTCTCTGCTGGACTTTGGAAGCCGGCACGCTGAGCCCCTTAGAATGCCTGCCCGCTGCCCGGCTGCTGCGTTCTTCGCCTTCTGTGCTCTGGATGGCGAACTGAAGCCCAGCGATGGCTTTGAGCTGTCCCGCTCTTCAGCGCGTGTATAACTGCACGCATCCACAGTGCTCTGTGCACGGATTTTCCTCAGCTCGAGGTGCAATCATTTTCTTGCTGGTTTACAGTGTCCAAAGCGTCCGTGGAGCTCTCGCTCGGCCAAATGCGTCAAGAGAGAAGCCCTTGCTGGATTCGCCTTTCGCTGGCCAAGACTTTCAACACAGCACCACAATCCGGGCGACGACGAGGAGGAAAGGGGGAACATCTTTTCGTCCTGGCACGTTCTTCTGTGCGGGACGTCTATCCGCATCTTCGCTCTCTGCAGGGCTGGAAGGTGCGCGGTGGTACTCGGAAGCGAGAAGAAGGCTGCAGAGAGCACCGCGCTCTGCCGGCGCTGTGCAGGCTGTACAGGCAAGAAGCCTAGCCCTGGAATGTGGTGCAAATACAAGCTTCCACGCATCGGGGGCAAGCTCTGGGTAAGCTCGCTGACCTAAAAGTGTTCTGTGGGTGAGACGCAGCCGAGAAGCTCTCCCTTAAGGTTCAGGCTACCACGCAGACGGAAGGTGCCGCTACCTAGCGCTGCGAGGGAAAGTGCATAGCCCAGGCGTGTTTCGGCAGAAGCAGCAGCCTGGAGGCTTTCGCTGCCAGCACCGTGCTCTCTGGGCGAGAAGCAGACGACCGTTCGTCTGCAGCGAAACGAAAGCGCGACGTGGTACGAAGGGGCAGAAGAACGAAGGCGCAGAGCACCACCGGGCTGCCGTGCGACTCGCACAGGCTGCAAGAGGAAGCGTGCCTGCCACTCGCTCGTTCGCGGATTCACTTTAGCAGTCGGAAACAGAAAGCTCGACTTGCGGCTACTTGTGCTGCTGCCTAGTTCTCTTCCAGTAGCCCCTGGAAACAACGATGCTCGGTTTATGCTTCGAGACGCAGCGATCACGGTGGTAGGTGCGGTGGAGAAGGGAAAGCCAGCGTGCAGAGGACAGTTTCTCGTTGCTCTACGTGAGGCAAGGGGAAGGTTCAGCCCAGCAGTGGCTGTTGCTCCTGGAGCCTTTTTCTTTGGGAGCAGCTGCTGCAAGCGGGCAACGGAGCTGCGAGAGTGCCTAATGGGTGGGACGGCACGTCTATCTGCGAAGGAAGCTGCCTAGCCGCAGTGTGTTGTGCTCAGTTTCCAGGCTGCTTCGAGAGGGGGCACCTTGAAGAACGCCTTCTTTCTCGACGCGTCCTTCTGGGTGCGCTCAAGCTGCGTGGACTCTGCAACACGGCAGGGTGCAAGCAACTGTTTCTGGCCAGGTTGTGTGATGATGGAGTGCAAGGGCTGCGCCTTACTCGCGGAAGCTGCCGGAGCATTCTCATCAGCTGAATGCGCTTGTGAAGCAGCTCTCTGCTGGACTTTGGAAGCCGGCACGCTGAGCCCCTTAGAATGCCTGCCCGCTGCCCGGCTGCTGCGTTCTTCGCCTTCTGTGCTCTGGATGGCGAACTGAAGCCCAGCGATGGCTTTGAGCTGTCCCGCTCTTCAGCGCGTGTATAACTGCACGCATCCACAGTGCTCTGTGCACGGATTTTCCTCAGCTCGAGGTGCAATCATTTTCTTGCTGGTTTACAGTGTCCAAAGCGTCCGTGGAGCTCTCGCTCGGCCAAATGCGTCAAGAGAGAAGCCCTTGCTGGATTCGCCTTTCGCTGGCCAAGACTTTCAACACAGCACCACAATCCGGGCGACGACGAGGAGGAAAGGGGGAACATCTTTTCGTCCTGGCACGTTCTTCTGTGCGGGACGTCTATCCGCATCTTCGCTCTCTGCAGGGCTGGAAGGTGCGCGGTGGTACTCGGAAGCGAGAAGAAGGCTGCAGAGAGCACCGCGCTCTGCCGGCTCTGTGCAGGCTGTACAGGCAAGAAGCCTAGCCCTGGAATGTGGTGCAAATACAAGCTTCCACGCATCGGGGGCAAGCTCTGGGTAAGCTCGCTGACCTAAAAGTGTTCTGTGGGCGAGACGCAGCCGAGAAGCTCTCCCTTAAGGTTCAGGCTACCACGCAGACGGAAGGTGCCGCTACCTAGCGCTGCGAGGGAAAGTGCATAGCCCAGGCGTGTTTCGGCAGAAGCAGCAGCCTGGAGGCTTTCGCTGCCGGCACCGTGCTCTCTGGGCGAGAAGCAGACGACCGTTCGTCTGCAGCGAAACGAAAGCGCGACGTGGTACGAAGGGGCAGAAGAACGAAGGCGCAGAGCACCACCGGGCTGCCGTGCGACTCGCACAGGCTGCAAGAGGAAGCGTGCCTGCCACTCGCTCGTTCGCGGATTCACTTTAGCAGTCGGAAACAGAAAGCTCGACTTGCGGCTACTTGTGCTGCTGCCTAGTTCTCTTCCAGTAGCCCCTGGAAACAACGATGCTCGGTTTATGCTTCGAGACGCAGCGATCACGGTGGTAGGTGCGGTGGAGAAGGGAAAGCCAGCGTGCAGAGGACAGTTTCTCGTTGCTCTACGTGAGGCAAGGGGAAGGTTCAGCCCAGCAGTGGCTGTTGCTCCTGGAGCCTTTTTCTTTGGGAGCAGCTGCTGCAAGCGGGCAACGGAGCTGCGAGAGTGCCTAATGGGTGGGACGGCACGTCTATCGGCGAAGGAAGCTGCCTAGCCGCAGTGTGTTGTGCTCAGTTTCCAGGCTGCTTCGAGAAGGGGCACCTTGAAGAACGCCTTCTTTCTCGACGCGTCCTTCTGGGTGCGCTCAAGCTGCGTGGACTCTGCAACACGGCAGGGTGCAAGCAACTGTTTCTGGCCAGGTTGTGTGATGATGGAGTGCAAGGGCTGCGCCTTACTCTCGGAAGCTGCCGGAGCATTCTCATCAGCTGAATGCGCTTGTGAAGCAGCTCTCTGCTGGACTTTGGAAGCCGGCACGCTGAGCCCCTTAGAATGCCTGCCCGCTGCCCGGCTGCTGCGTTCTTCGCCTTCTGTGCTCTGGATGGCGAACTGAAGCCCAGCGATGGCTTTGAGCTGTCCCGCTCTTCAGCGCGTGTATAACTGCACGCATCCACAGTGCTCTGTGCACGGATTTTCCTCAGCTCGAGGTGCAATCATTTTCTTGCTGGTTTACAGTGTCCAAAGCGTCCGTGGAGCTCTCGCTCGGCCAAATGCGTCAAGAGAGAAGCCCTTGCTGGATTCGCCTTTCGCTGGCCAAGACTTTCAACATCGCACCACAATCCGGGCGACGACGAGGAGGAAAGGGGGAACATCTTTTCGTCCTGGCACGTTCTTCTGTGCGGGACGTCTATCCGCATCTTCGCTCTCTGCAGGGCTGGAAGGTGCGCGGTGGTACTCGGAAGCGAGAAGAAGGCTGCAGAGAGCACCGCGCTCTGCCGGCGCTGTGCAGGCTGTACAGGCAAGAAGCCTAGCCCTGGAATGTGGTGCAAATACAAGCTTCCACGCATCGGGGGCAAGCTCTGGGTAAGCTCGCTGACCTAAAAGTGTTCTGTGGGCGAGACGCAGCCGAGAAGCTCTCCCTTAAGGTTCAGGCTACCACGCAGATGGAAGGTGCCGCTACCTAGCGCTGCGAGGGAAAGTGCATAGCCCAGGCGTGTTTCGGCAGAAGCAGCAGCCTGGAGGCTTTCGCTGCCGGCACCGTGCTCTCTGGGCGAGAAGCAGACGACCGTTCGTCTGCAGCGAAACGAAAGCGCGACGTGGTACGAAGGGGCAGAAGAACGAAGGCGCAGAGCACCACCGGGCTGCCGTGCGACTCGCACAGGCTGCAAGAGGAAGCGTGCCTGCCACTCGCTCGTTCGCGGATTCACTTTAGCAGTCGGAAACAGAAAGCTCGACTTGCGGCTACTTGTGCTGCTGCCTAGTTCTCTTCCAGTAGCCCCTGGAAACAACGATGCTCGGTTTATGCTTCGAGACGCAGCGATCACGGTGGTAGGTGCGGTGGAGAAGGGAAAGCCAGCGTGCAGAGGACAGTTTCTCGTTGCTCTACGTGAGGCAAGGGGAAGGTTCAGCCCAGCAGTGGCTGTTGCTCCTGGAGCCTTTTTCTTTGGGAGCAGCTGCTGCAAGCGGGCAACGGAGCTGCGAGAGTGCCTAATGGGTGGGACGGCACGTCTATCTGCGAAGGAAGCTGCCTAGCCGCAGTGTGTTGTGCTCAGTTTCCAGGCTGCTTCGAGAGGGGGCACCTTGAAGAACGCCTTCTTTCTCGACGCGTCCTTCTGGGTGCGCTCAAGCTGCGTGGACTCTGCAACACGGCAGGGTGCAAGCAACTGTTTCTGGCCAGGTTGTGTGATGATGGAGTGCAAGGGCTGCGCCTTACTCGCGGAAGCTGCCGGAGCATTCTCATCAGCTGAATGCGCTTGTGAAGCAGCTCTCTGCTGGACTTTGGAAGCCGGCACGCTGAGCCCCTTAGAATGCCTGCCCGCTGCCCGGCTGCTGCGTTCTTCGCCTTCTGTGCTCTGGATGGCGAACTGAAGCCCAGCGATGGCTTTGAGCTGTCCCGCTCTTCAGCGCGTGTATAACTGCACGCATCCACAGTGCTCTGTGCACGGATTTTCCTCAGCTCGAGGTGCAATCATTTTCTTGCTGGTTTACAGTGTCCAAAGCGTCCGTGGAGCTCTCGCTCGGCCAAATGCGTCAAGAGAGAAGCCCTTGCTGGATTCGCCTTTCGCTGGCCAAGACTTTCAACACAGCACCACAATCCGGGCGACGACGAGGAGGAAAGGGGGAACATCTTTTCGTCCTGGCACGTTCTTCTGTGCGGGACGTCTATCCGCATCTTCGCTCTCTGCAGGGCTGGAAGGTGCGCGGTGGTACTCGGAAGCGAGAAGAAGGCTGCAGAGAGCACCGCGCTCTGCCGGCGCTGTGCAGGCTGTACAGGCAAGAAGCCTAGCCCTGGAATGTGGTGCAAATACAAGCTTCCACGCATCGGGGGCAAGCTCTGGGTAAGCTCGCTGACCTAAAAGTGTTCTGTGGGCGAGACGCAGCCGAGAAGCTCTCCCTTAAGGTTCAGGCTACCACGCAGACGGAAGGTGCCGCTACCTAGCGCTGCGAGGGAAAGTGCATAGCCCAGGCGTGTTTCGGCAGAAGCAGCAGCCTGGAGGCTTTCGCTGCCGGCACCGTGCTCTCTGGGCGAGAAGCAGACGACCGTTCGTCTGCAGCGAAACGAAAGCGCGACGTGGTACGAAGGGGCAGAAGAACGAAGGCGCAGAGCACCACCGGGCTGCCGTGCGACTCGCACAGGCTGCAAGAGGAAGCGTGCCTGCCACTCGCTCGTTCGCGGATTCACTTTAGCAGTCGGAAACAGAAAGCTCGACTTGCGGCTACTTGTGCTGCTGCCTAGTTCTCTTCCAGTAGCCCCTGGAAACAACGATGCTCGGTTTATGCTTCGAGACGCAGCGATCACGGTGGTAGGTGCGGTGGAGAAGGGAAAGCCAGCGTGCAGAGGACAGTTTCTCGTTGCTCTACGTGAGGCAAGGGGAAGGTTCAGCCCAGCAGTGGCTGTTGCTCCTGGAGCCTTTTTCTTTGGGAGCAGCTGCTGCAAGCGGGCAACGGAGCTGCGAGAGTGCCTAATGGGTGGGACGGCACGTCTATCTGCGAAGGAAGCTGCCTAGCCGCAGTGTGTTGTGCTCAGTTTCCAGGCTGCTTCGAGAGGGGGCACCTTGAAGAACGCCTTCTTTCTCGACGCGTCCTTCTGGGTGCGCTCAAGCTGCGTGGACTCTGCAACACGGCAGGGTGCAAGCAACTGTTTCTGGCCAGGTTGTGTGATGATGGAGTGCAAGGGCTGCGCCTTACTCGCGGAAGCTGCCGGAGCATTCTCATCAGCTGAATGCGCTTGTGAAGCAGCTCTCTGCTGGACTTTGGAAGCCGGCACGCTGAGCCCCTTAGAATGCCTGCCCGCTGCCCGGCTGCTGCGTTCTTCGCCTTCTGTGCTCTGGATGGCGAACTGAAGCCCAGCGATGGCTTTGAGCTGTCCCGCTCTTCAGCGCGTGTATAACTGCACGCATCCACAGTGCTCTGTGCACGGATTTTCCTCAGCTCGAGGTGCAATCATTTTCTTGCTGGTTTACAGTGTCCAAAGCGTCCGTGGAGCTCTCGCTCGGCCAAATGCGTCAAGAGAGAAGCCCTTGCTGGATTCGCCTTTCGCTGGCCAAGACTTTCAACACAGCACCACAATCCGGGCGACGACGAGGAGGAAAGGGGGAACATCTTTTCGTCCTGGCACGTTCTTCTGTGCGGGACGTCTATCCGCATCTTCGCTCTCTGCAGGGCTGGAAGGTGCGCGGTGGTACTCGGAAGCGAGAAGAAGGCTGCAGAGAGCACCGCGCTCTGCCGGCGCTGTGCAGGCTGTACAGGCAAGAAGCCTAGCCCTGGAATGTGGTGCAAATACAAGCTTCCACGCATCGGGGGCAAGCTCTGGGTAAGCTCGCTGACCTAAAAGTGTTCTGTGGGCGAGACGCAGCCGAGAAGCTCTCCCTTAAGGTTCAGGCTACCACGCAGACGGAAGGTGCCGCTACCTAGCGCTGCGAGGGAAAGTGCATAGCCCAGGCGTGTTTCGGCAGAAGCAGCAGCCTGGAGGCTTTCGCTGCCGGCACCGTGCTCTCTGGGCGAGAAGCAGACGACCGTTCGTCTGCAGCGAAACGAAAGCGCGACGTGGTACGAAGGGGCAGAAGAACGAAGGCGCAGAGCACCACCGGGCTGCCGTGCGACTCGCACAGGCTGCAAGAGGAAGCGTGCCTGCCACTCGCTCGTTCGCGGATTCACTTTAGCAGTCGGAAACAGAAAGCTCGACTTGCGGCTACTTGTGCTGCTGCCTAGTTCTCTTCCAGTAGCCCCTGGAAACAACGATGCTCGGTTTATGCTTCGAGACGCAGCGATCACGGTGGTAGGTGCGGTGGAGAAGGGAAAGCCAGCGTGCAGAGGACAGTTTCTCGTTGCTCTACGTGAGGCAAGGGGAAGGTTCAGCCCAGCAGTGGCTGTTGCTCCTGGAGCCTTTTTCTTTGGGAGCAGCTGCTGCAAGCGGGCAACGGAGCTGCGAGAGTGCCTAATGGGTGGGACGGCACGTCTATCTGCGAAGGAAGCTGCCTAGCCGCAGTGTGTTGTGCTCAGTTTCCAGGCTGCTTCGAGAGGGGGCACCTTGAAGAACGCCTTCTTTCTCGACGCGTCCTTCTGGGTGCGCTCAAGCTGCGTGGACTCTGCAACACGGCAGGGTGCAAGCAACTGTTTCTGGCCAGGTTGTGTGATGATGGAGTGCAAGGGCTGCGCCTTACTCGCGGAAGCTGCCGGAGCATTCTCATCAGCTGAATGCGCTTGTGAAGCAGCTCTCTGCTGGACTTTGGAAGCCGGCACGCTGAGCCCCTTAGAATGCCTGCCCGCTGCCCGGCTGCTGCGTTCTTCGCCTTCTGTGCTCTGGATGGCGAACTGAAGCCCAGCGATGGCTTTGAGCTGTCCCGCTCTTCAGCGCGTGTATAACTGCACGCATCCACAGTGCTCTGTGCACGGATTTTCCTCAGCTCGAGGTGCAATCATTTTCTTGCTGGTTTACAGTGTCCAAAGCGTCCGTGGAGCTCTCGCTCGGCCAAATGCGTCAAGAGAGAAGCCCTTGCTGGATTCGCCTTTCGCTGGCCAAGACTTTCAACACAGCACCACAATCCGGGCGACGACGAGGAGGAAAGGGGGAACATCTTTTCGTCCTGGCACGTTCTTCTGTGCGGGACGTCTATCCGCATCTTCGCTCTCTGCAGGGCTGGAAGGTGCGCGGTGGTACTCGGAAGCGAGAAGAAGGCTGCAGAGAGCACCGCGCTCTGCCGGCGCTGTGCAGGCTGTACAGGCAAGAAGCCTAGCCCTGGAATGTGGTGCAAATACAAGCTTCCACGCATCGGGGGCAAGCTCTGGGTAAGCTCGCTGACCTAAAAGTGTTCTGTGGGCGAGACGCAGCCGAGAAGCTCTCCCTTAAGGTTCAGGCTACCACGCAGACGGAAGGTGCCGCTACCTAGCGCTGCGAGGGAAAGTGCATAGCCCAGGCGTGTTTCGGCAGAAGCAGCAGCCTGGAGGCTTTCGCTGCCGGCACCGTGCTCTCTGGGCGAGAAGCAGACGACCGTTCGTCTGCAGCGAAACGAAAGCGCGACGTGGTACGAAGGGGCAGAAGAACGAAGGCGCAGAGCACCACCGGGCTGCCGTGCGACTCGCACAGGCTGCAAGAGGAAGCGTGCCTGCCACTCGCTCGTTCGCGGATTCACTTTAGCAGTCGGAAACAGAAAGCTCGACTTGCGGCTACTTGTGCTGCTGCCTAGTTCTCTTCCAGTAGCCCCTGGAAACAACGATGCTCGGTTTATGCTTCGAGACGCAGCGATCACGGTGGTAGGTGCGGTGGAGAAGGGAAAGCCAGCGTGCAGAGGACAGTTTCTCGTTGCTCTACGTGAGGCAAGGGGAAGGTTCAGCCCAGCAGTGGCTGTTGCTCCTGGAGCCTTTTTCTTTGGGAGCAGCTGCTGCAAGCGGGCAACGGAGCTGCGAGAGTGCCTAATGGGTGGGACGGCACGTCTATCTGCGAAGGAAGCTGCCTAGCCGCAGTGTGTTGTGCTCAGTTTCCAGGCTGCTTCGAGAGGGGGCACCTTGAAGAACGCCTTCTTTCTCGACGCGTCCTTCTGGGTGCGCTCAAGCTGCGTGGACTCTGCAACACGGCAGGGTGCAAGCAACTGTTTCTGGCCAGGTTGTGTGATGATGGAGTGCAAGGGCTGCGCCTTACTCGCGGAAGCTGCCGGAGCATTCTCATCAGCTGAATGCGCTTGTGAAGCAGCTCTCTGCTGGACTTTGGAAGCCGGCACGCTGAGCCCCTTAGAATGCCTGCCCGCTGCCCGGCTGCTGCGTTCTTCGCCTTCTGTGCTCTGGATGGCGAACTGAAGCCCAGCGATGGCTTTGAGCTGTCCCGCTCTTCAGCGCGTGTATAACTGCACGCATCCACAGTGCTCTGTGCACGGATTTTCCTCAGCTCGAGGTGCAATCATTTTCTTGCTGGTTTACAGTGTCCAAAGCGTCCGTGGAGCTCTCGCTCGGCCAAATGCGTCAAGAGAGAAGCCCTTGCTGGATTCGCCTTTCGCTGGCCAAGACTTTCAACACAGCACCACAATCCGGGCGACGACGAGGAGGAAAGGGGGAACATCTTTTCGTCCTGGCACGTTCTTCTGTGCGGGACGTCTATCCGCATCTTCGCTCTCTGCAGGGCTGGAAGGTGCGCGGTGGTACTCGGAAGCGAGAAGAAGGCTGCAGAGAGCACCGCGCTCTGCCGGCGCTGTGCAGGCTGTACAGGCAAGAAGCCTAGCCCTGGAATGTGGTGCAAATACAAGCTTCCACGCATCGGGGGCAAGCTCTGGGTAAGCTCGCTGACCTAAAAGTGTTCTGTGGGCGAGACGCAGCCGAGAAGCTCTCCCTTAAGGTTCAGGCTACCACGCAGACGGAAGGTGCCGCTACCTAGCGCTGCGAGGGAAAGTGCATAGCCCAGGCGTGTTTCGGCAGAAGCAGCAGCCTGGAGGCTTTCGCTGCCGGCACCGTGCTCTCTGGGCGAGAAGCAGACGACCGTTCGTCTGCAGCGAAACGAAAGCGCGACGTGGTACGAAGGGGCAGAAGAACGAAGGCGCAGAGCACCACCGGGCTGCCGTGCGACTCGCACAGGCTGCAAGAGGAAGCGTGCCTGCCACTCGCTCGTTCGCGGATTCACTTTAGCAGTCGGAAACAGAAAGCTCGACTTGCGGCTACTTGTGCTGCTGCCTAGTTCTCTTCCAGTAGCCCCTGGAAACAACGATGCTCGGTTTATGCTTCGAGACGCAGCGATCACGGTGGTAGGTGCGGTGGAGAAGGGAAAGCCAGCGTGCAGAGGACAGTTTCTCGTTGCTCTACGTGAGGCAAGGGGAAGGTTCAGCCCAGCAGTGGCTGTTGCTCCTGGAGCCTTTTTCTTTGGGAGCAGCTGCTGCAAGCGGGCAACGGAGCTGCGAGAGTGCCTAATGGGTGGGACGGCACGTCTATCTGCGAAGGAAGCTGCCTAGCCGCAGTGTGTTGTGCTCAGTTTCCAGGCTGCTTCGAGAGGGGGCACCTTGAAGAACGCCTTCTTTCTCGACGCGTCCTTCTGGGTGCGCTCAAGCTGCGTGGACTCTGCAACACGGCAGGGTGCAAGCAACTGTTTCTGGCCAGGTTGTGTGATGATGGAGTGCAAGGGCTGCGCCTTACTCGCGGAAGCTGCCGGAGCATTCTCATCAGCTGAATGCGCTTGTGAAGCAGCTCTCTGCTGGACTTTGGAAGCCGGCACGCTGAGCCCCTTAGAATGCCTGCCCGCTGCCCGGCTGCTGCGTTCTTCGCCTTCTGTGCTCTGGATGGCGAACTGAAGCCCAGCGATGGCTTTGAGCTGTCCCGCTCTTCAGCGCGTGTATAACTGCACGCATCCACAGTGCTCTGTGCACGGATTTTCCTCAGCTCGAGGTGCAATCATTTTCTTGCTGGTTTACAGTGTCCAAAGCGTCCGTGGAGCTCTCGCTCGGCCAAATGCGTCAAGAGAGAAGCCCTTGCTGGATTCGCCTTTCGCTGGCCAAGACTTTCAACACAGCACCACAATCCGGGCGACGACGAGGAGGAAAGGGGGAACATCTTTTCGTCCTGGCACGTTCTTCTGTGCGGGACGTCTATCCGCATCTTCGCTCTCTGCAGGGCTGGAAGGTGCGCGGTGGTACTCGGAAGCGAGAAGAAGGCTGCAGAGAGCACCGCGCTCTGCCGGCGCTGTGCAGGCTGTACAGGCAAGAAGCCTAGCCCTGGAATGTGGTGCAAATACAAGCTTCCACGCATCGGGGGCAAGCTCTGGGTAAGCTCGCTGACCTAAAAGTGTTCTGTGGGCGAGACGCAGCCGAGAAGCTCTCCCTTAAGGTTCAGGCTACCACGCAGACGGAAGGTGCCGCTACCTAGCGCTGCGAGGGAAAGTGCATAGCCCAGGCGTGTTTCGGCAGAAGCAGCAGCCTGGAGGCTTTCGCTGCCGGCACCGTGCTCTCTGGGCGAGAAGCAGACGACCGTTCGTCTGCAGCGAAACGAAAGCGCGACGTGGTACGAAGGGGCAGAAGAACGAAGGCGCAGAGCACCACCGGGCTGCCGTGCGACTCGCACAGGCTGCAAGAGGAAGCGTGCCTGCCACTCGCTCGTTCGCGGATTCACTTTAGCAGTCGGAAACAGAAAGCTCGACTTGCGGCTACTTGTGCTGCTGCCTAGTTCTCTTCCAGTAGCCCCTGGAAACAACGATGCTCGGTTTATGCTTCGAGACGCAGCGATCACGGTGGTAGGTGCGGTGGAGAAGGGAAAGCCAGCGTGCAGAGGACAGTTTCTCGTTGCTCTACGTGAGGCAAGGGGAAGGTTCAGCCCAGCAGTGGCTGTTGCTCCTGGAGCCTTTTTCTTTGGGAGCAGCTGCTGCAAGCGGGCAACGGAGCTGCGAGAGTGCCTAATGGGTGGGACGGCACGTCTATCTGCGAAGGAAGCTGCCTAGCCGCAGTGTGTTGTGCTCAGTTTCCAGGCTGCTTCGAGAGGGGGCACCTTGAAGAACGCCTTCTTTCTCGACGCGTCCTTCTGGGTGCGCTCAAGCTGCGTGGACTCTGCAACACGGCAGGGTGCAAGCAACTGTTTCTGGCCAGGTTGTGTGATGATGGAGTGCAAGGGCTGCGCCTTACTCGCGGAAGCTGCCGGAGCATTCTCATCAGCTGAATGCGCTTGTGAAGCAGCTCTCTGCTGGACTTTGGAAGCCGGCACGCTGAGCCCCTTAGAATGCCTGCCCGCTGCCCGGCTGCTGCGTTCTTCGCCTTCTGTGCTCTGGATGGCGAACTGAAGCCCAGCGATGGCTTTGAGCTGTCCCGCTCTTCAGCGCGTGTATAACTGCACGCATCCACAGTGCTCTGTGCACGGATTTTCCTCAGCTCGAGGTGCAATCATTTTCTTGCTGGTTTACAGTGTCCAAAGCGTCCGTGGAGCTCTCGCTCGGCCAAATGCGTCAAGAGAGAAGCCCTTGCTGGATTCGCCTTTCGCTGGCCAAGACTTTCAACACAGCACCACAATCCGGGCGACGACGAGGAGGAAAGGGGGAACATCTTTTCGTCCTGGCACGTTCTTCTGTGCGGGACGTCTATCCGCATCTTCGCTCTCTGCAGGGCTGGAAGGTGCGCGGTGGTACTCGGAAGCGAGAAGAAGGCTGCAGAGAGCACCGCGCTCTGCCGGCGCTGTGCAGGCTGTACAGGCAAGAAGCCTAGCCCTGGAATGTGGTGCAAATACAAGCTTCCACGCATCGGGGGCAAGCTCTGGGTAAGCTCGCTGACCTAAAAGTGTTCTGTGGGCGAGACGCAGCCGAGAAGCTCTCCCTTAAGGTTCAGGCTACCACGCAGACGGAAGGTGCCGCTACCTAGCGCTGCGAGGGAAAGTGCATAGCCCAGGCGTGTTTCGGCAGAAGCAGCAGCCTGGAGGCTTTCGCTGCCGGCACCGTGCTCTCTGGGCGAGAAGCAGACGACCGTTCGTCTGCAGCGAAACGAAAGCGCGACGTGGTACGAAGGGGCAGAAGAACGAAGGCGCAGAGCACCACCGGGCTGCCGTGCGACTCGCACAGGCTGCAAGAGGAAGCGTGCCTGCCACTCGCTCGTTCGCGGATTCACTTTAGCAGTCGGAAACAGAAAGCTCGACTTGCGGCTACTTGTGCTGCTGCCTAGTTCTCTTCCAGTAGCCCCTGGAAACAACGATGCTCGGTTTATGCTTCGAGACGCAGCGATCACGGTGGTAGGTGCGGTGGAGAAGGGAAAGCCAGCGTGCAGAGGACAGTTTCTCGTTGCTCTACGTGAGGCAAGGGGAAGGTTCAGCCCAGCAGTGGCTGTTGCTCCTGGAGCCTTTTTCTTTGGGAGCAGCTGCTGCAAGCGGGCAACGGAGCTGCGAGAGTGCCTAATGGGTGGGACGGCACGTCTATCTGCGAAGGAAGCTGCCTAGCCGCAGTGTGTTGTGCTCAGTTTCCAGGCTGCTTCGAGAGGGGGCACCTTGAAGAACGCCTTCTTTCTCGACGCGTCCTTCTGGGTGCGCTCAAGCTGCGTGGACTCTGCAACACGGCAGGGTGCAAGCAACTGTTTCTGGCCAGGTTGTGTGATGATGGAGTGCAAGGGCTGCGCCTTACTCGCGGAAGCTGCCGGAGCATTCTCATCAGCTGAATGCGCTTGTGAAGCAGCTCTCTGCTGGACTTTGGAAGCCGGCACGCTGAGCCCCTTAGAATGCCTGCCCGCTGCCCGGCTGCTGCGTTCTTCGCCTTCTGTGCTCTGGATGGCGAACTGAAGCCCAGCGATGGCTTTGAGCTGTCCCGCTCTTCAGCGCGTGTATAACTGCACGCATCCACAGTGCTCTGTGCACGGATTTTCCTCAGCTCGAGGTGCAATCATTTTCTTGCTGGTTTACAGTGTCCAAAGCGTCCGTGGAGCTCTCGCTCGGCCAAATGCGTCAAGAGAGAAGCCCTTGCTGGATTCGCCTTTCGCTGGCCAAGACTTTCAACACAGCACCACAATCCGGGCGACGACGAGGAGGAAAGGGGGAACATCTTTTCGTCCTGGCACGTTCTTCTGTGCGGGACGTCTATCCGCATCTTCGCTCTCTGCAGGGCTGGAAGGTGCGCGGTGGTACTCGGAAGCGAGAAGAAGGCTGCAGAGAGCACCGCGCTCTGCCGGCGCTGTGCAGGCTGTACAGGCAAGAAGCCTAGCCCTGGAATGTGGTGCAAATACAAGCTTCCACGCATCGGGGGCAAGCTCTGGGTAAGCTCGCTGACCTAAAAGTGTTCTGTGGGCGAGACGCAGCCGAGAAGCTCTCCCTTAAGGTTCAGGCTACCACGCAGACGGAAGGTGCCGCTACCTAGCGCTGCGAGGGAAAGTGCATAGCCCAGGCGTGTTTCGGCAGAAGCAGCAGCCTGGAGGCTTTCGCTGCCGGCACCGTGCTCTCTGGGCGAGAAGCAGACGACCGTTCGTCTGCAGCGAAACGAAAGCGCGACGTGGTACGAAGGGGCAGAAGAACGAAGGCGCAGAGCACCACCGGGCTGCCGTGCGACTCGCACAGGCTGCAAGAGGAAGCGTGCCTGCCACTCGCTCGTTCGCGGATTCACTTTAGCAGTCGGAAACAGAAAGCTCGACTTGCGGCTACTTGTGCTGCTGCCTAGTTCTCTTCCAGTAGCCCCTGGAAACAACGATGCTCGGTTTATGCTTCGAGACGCAGCGATCACGGTGGTAGGTGCGGTGGAGAAGGGAAAGCCAGCGTGCAGAGGACAGTTTCTCGTTGCTCTACGTGAGGCAAGGGGAAGGTTCAGCCCAGCAGTGGCTGTTGCTCCTGGAGCCTTTTTCTTTGGGAGCAGCTGCTGCAAGCGGGCAACGGAGCTGCGAGAGTGCCTAATGGGTGGGACGGCACGTCTATCTGCGAAGGAAGCTGCCTAGCCGCAGTGTGTTGTGCTCAGTTTCCAGGCTGCTTCGAGAGGGGGCACCTTGAAGAACGCCTTCTTTCTCGACGCGTCCTTCTGGGTGCGCTCAAGCTGCGTGGACTCTGCAACACGGCAGGGTGCCAAGCAACTGTTTCTGGCCAGGTTGTGTGATGATGGAGTGCAAGGGCTGCGCCTTACTCGCGGAAGCTGCCGGAGCATTCTCATCAGCTGAATGCGCTTGTGAAGCAGCTCTCTGCTGGACTTTGGAAGCCGGCACGCTGAGCCCCTTAGAATGCCTGCCCGCTGCCCGGCTGCTGCGTTCTTCGCCTTCTGTGCTCTGGATGGCGAACTGAAGCCCAGCGATGGCTTTGAGCTGTCCCGCTCTTCAGCGCGTGTATAACTGCACGCATCCACAGTGCTCTGTGCACGGATTTTCCTCAGCTCGAGGTGCAATCATTTTCTTGCTGGTTTACAGTGTCCAAAGCGTCCGTGGAGCTCTCGCTCGGCCAAATGCGTCAAGAGAGAAGCCCTTGCTGGATTCGCCTTTCGCTGGCCAAGACTTTCAACACAGCACCACAATCCGGGCGACGACGAGGAGGAAAGGGGGAACATCTTTTCGTCCTGGCACGTTCTTCTGTGCGGGACGTCTATCCGCATCTTCGCTCTCTGCAGGGCTGGAAGGTGCGCGGTGGTACTCGGAAGCGAGAAGAAGGCTGCAGAGAGCACCGCGCTCTGCCGGCGCTGTGCAGGCTGTACAGGCAAGAAGCCTAGCCCTGGAATGTGGTGCAAATACAAGCTTCCACGCATCGGGGGCAAGCTCTGGGTAAGCTCGCTGACCTAAAAGTGTTCTGTGGGCGAGACGCAGCCGAGAAGCTCTCCCTTAAGGTTCAGGCTACCACGCAGACGGAAGGTGCCGCTACCTAGCGCTGCGAGGGAAAGTGCATAGCCCAGGCGTGTTTCGGCAGAAGCAGCAGCCTGGAGGCTTTCGCTGCCGGCACCGTGCTCTCTGGGCGAGAAGCAGACGACCGTTCGTCTGCAGCGAAACGAAAGCGCGACGTGGTACGAAGGGGCAGAAGAACGAAGGCGCAGAGCACCACCGGGCTGCCGTGCGACTCGCACAGGCTGCAAGAGGAAGCGTGCCTGCCACTCGCTCGTTCGCGGATTCACTTTAGCAGTCGGAAACAGAAAGCTCGACTTGCGGCTACTTGTGCTGCTGCCTAGTTCTCTTCCAGTAGCCCCTGGAAACAACGATGCTCGGTTTATGCTTCGAGACGCAGCGATCACGGTGGTAGGTGCGGTGGAGAAGGGAAAGCCAGCGTGCAGAGGACAGTTTCTCGTTGCTCTACGTGAGGCAAGGGGAAGGTTCAGCCCAGCAGTGGCTGTTGCTCCTGGAGCCTTTTTCTTTGGGAGCAGCTGCTGCAAGCGGGCAACGGAGCTGCGAGAGTGCCTAATGGGTGGGACGGCACGTCTATCTGCGAAGGAAGCTGCCTAGCCGCAGTGTGTTGTGCTCAGTTTCCAGGCTGCTTCGAGAGGGGGCACCTTGAAGAACGCCTTCTTTCTCGACGCGTCCTTCTGGGTGCGCTCAAGCTGCGTGGACTCTGCAACACGGCAGGGTGCAAGCAACTGTTTCTGGCCAGGTTGTGTGATGATGGAGTGCAAGGGCTGCGCCTTACTCGCGGAAGCTGCCGGAGCATTCTCATCAGCTGAATGCGCTTGTGAAGCAGCTCTCTGCTGGACTTTGGAAGCCGGCACGCTGAGCCCCTTAGAATGCCTGCCCGCTGCCCGGCTGCTGCGTTCTTCGCCTTCTGTGCTCTGGATGGCGAACTGAAGCCCAGCGATGGCTTTGAGCTGTCCCGCTCTTCAGCGCGTGTATAACTGCACGCATCCACAGTGCTCTGTGCACGGATTTTCCTCAGCTCGAGGTGCAATCATTTTCTTGCTGGTTTACAGTGTCCAAAGCGTCCGTGGAGCTCTCGCTCGGCCAAATGCGTCAAGAGAGAAGCCCTTGCTGGATTCGCCTTTCGCTGGCCAAGACTTTCAACACAGCACCACAATCCGGGCGACGACGAGGAGGAAAGGGGGAACATCTTTTCGTCCTGGCACGTTCTTCTGTGCGGGACGTCTATCCGCATCTTCGCTCTCTGCAGGGCTGGAAGGTGCGCGGTGGTACTCGGAAGCGAGAAGAAGGCTGCAGAGAGCACCGCGCTCTGCCGGCGCTGTGCAGGCTGTACAGGCAAGAAGCCTAGCCCTGGAATGTGGTGCAAATACAAGCTTCCACGCATCGGGGGCAAGCTCTGGGTAAGCTCGCTGACCTAAAAGTGTTCTGTGGGCGAGACGCAGCCGAGAAGCTCTCCCTTAAGGTTCAGGCTACCACGCAGACGGAAGGTGCCGCTACCTAGCGCTGCGAGGGAAAGTGCATAGCCCAGGCGTGTTTCGGCAGAAGCAGCAGCCTGGAGGCTTTCGCTGCCGGCACCGTGCTCTCTGGGCGAGAAGCAGACGACCGTTCGTCTGCAGCGAAACGAAAGCGCGACGTGGTACGAAGGGGCAGAAGAACGAAGGCGCAGAGCACCACCGGGCTGCCGTGCGACTCGCACAGACTGCAAGAGGAAGCGTGCCTGCCACTCGCTCGTTCGCGGATTCACTTTAGCAGTCGGAAACAGAAAGCTCGACTTGCGGCTACTTGTGCTGCTGCCTAGTTCTCTTCCAGTAGCCCCTGGAAACAACGATGCTCGGTTTATGCTTCGAGACGCAGCGATCACGGTGGTAGGTGCGGTGGAGAAGGGAAAGCCAGCGTGCAGAGGACAGTTTCTCGTTGCTCTACGTGAGGCAAGGGGAAGGTTCAGCCCAGCAGTGGCTGTTGCTCCTGGAGCCTTTTTCTTTGGGAGCAGCTGCTGCAAGCGGGCAACGGAGCTGCGAGAGTGCCTAATGGGTGGGACGGCACGTCTATCTGCGAAGGAAGCTGCCTAGCCGCAGTGTGTTGTGCTCAGTTTCCAGGCTGCTTCGAGAGGGGGCACCTTGAAGAACGCCTTCTTTCTCGACGCGTCCTTCTGGGTGCGCTCAAGCTGCGTGGACTCTGCAACACGGCAGGGTGCAAGCAACTGTTTCTGGCCAGGTTGTGTGATGATGGAGTGCAAGGGCTGCGCCTTACTCGCGGAAGCTGCCGGAGCATTCTCATCAGCTGAATGCGCTTGTGAAGCAGCTCTCTGCTGGACTTTGGAAGCCGGCACGCTGAGCCCCTTAGAATGCCTGCCCGCTGCCCGGCTGCTGCGTTCTTCGCCTTCTGTGCTCTGGATGGCGAACTGAAGCCCAGCGATGGCTTTGAGCTGTCCCGCTCTTCAGCGCGTGTATAACTGCACGCATCCACAGTGCTCTGTGCACGGATTTTCCTCAGCTCGAGGTGCAATCATTTTCTTGCTGGTTTACAGTGTCCAAAGCGTCCGTGGAGCTCTCGCTCGGCCAAATGCGTCAAGAGAGAAGCCCTTGCTGGATTCGCCTTTCGCTGGCCAAGACTTTCAACACAGCACCACAATCCGGGCGACGACGAGGAGGAAAGGGGGAACATCTTTTCGTCCTGGCACGTTCTTCTGTGCGGGACGTCTATCCGCATCTTCGCTCTCTGCAGGGCTGGAAGGTGCGCGGTGGTACTCGGAAGCGAGAAGAAGGCTGCAGAGAGCACCGCGCTCTGCCGGCGCTGTGCAGGCTGTACAGGCAAGAAGCCTAGCCCTGGAATGTGGTGCAAATACAAGCTTCCACGCATCGGGGGCAAGCTCTGGGTAAGCTCGCTGACCTAAAAGTGTTCTGTGGGCGAGACGCAGCCGAGAAGCTCTCCCTTAAGGTTCAGGCTACCACGCAGACGGAAGGTGCCGCTACCTAGCGCTGCGAGGGAAAGTGCATAGCCCAGGCGTGTTTCGGCAGAAGCAGCAGCCTGGAGGCTTTCGCTGCCGGCACCGTGCTCTCTGGGCGAGAAGCAGACGACCGTTCGTCTGCAGCGAAACGAAAGCGCGACGTGGTACGAAGGGGCAGAAGAACGAAGGCGCAGAGCACCACCGGGCTGCCGTGCGACTCGCACAGGCTGCAAGAGGAAGCGTGCCTGCCACTCGCTCGTTCGCGGATTCACTTTAGCAGTCGGAAACAGAAAGCTCGACTTGCGGCTACTTGTGCTGCTGCCTAGTTCTCTTCCAGTAGCCCCTGGAAACAACGATGCTCGGTTTATGCTTCGAGACGCAGCGATCACGGTGGTAGGTGCGGTGGAGAAGGGAAAGCCAGCGTGCAGAGGACAGTTTCTCGTTGCTCTACGTGAGGCAAGGGGAAGGTTCAGCCCAGCAGTGGCTGTTGCTCCTGGAGCCTTTTTCTTTGGGAGCAGCTGCTGCAAGCGGGCAACGGAGCTGCGAGAGTGCCTAATGGGTGGGACGGCACGTCTATCTGCGAAGGAAGCTGCCTAGCCGCAGTGTGTTGTGCTCAGTTTCCAGGCTGCTTCGAGAGGGGGCACCTTGAAGAACGCCTTCTTTCTCGACGCGTCCTTCTGGGTGCGCTCAAGCTGCGTGGACTCTGCAACACGGCAGGGTGCAAGCAACTGTTTCTGGCCAGGTTGTGTGATGATGGAGTGCAAGGGCTGCGCCTTACTCGCGGAAGCTGCCGGAGCATTCTCATCAGCTGAATGCGCTTGTGAAGCAGCTCTCTGCTGGACTTTGGAAGCCGGCACGCTGAGCCCCTTAGAATGCCTGCCCGCTGCCCGGCTGCTGCGTTCTTCGCCTTCTGTGCTCTGGATGGCGAACTGAAGCCCAGCGATGGCTTTGAGCTGTCCCGCTCTTCAGCGCGTGTATAACTGCACGCATCCACAGTGCTCTGTGCACGGATTTTCCTCAGCTCGAGGTGCAATCATTTTCTTGCTGGTTTACAGTGTCCAAAGCGTCCGTGGAGCTCTCGCTCGGCCAAATGCGTCAAGAGAGAAGCCCTTGCTGGATTCGCCTTTCGCTGGCCAAGACTTTCAACACAGCACCACAATCCGGGCGACGACGAGGAGGAAAGGGGGAACATCTTTTCGTCCTGGCACGTTCTTCTGTGCGGGACGTCTATCCGCATCTTCGCTCTCTGCAGGGCTGGAAGGTGCGCGGTGGTACTCGGAAGCGAGAAGAAGGCTGCAGAGAGCACCGCGCTCTGCCGGCGCTGTGCAGGCTGTACAGGCAAGAAGCCTAGCCCTGGAATGTGGTGCAAATACAAGCTTCCACGCATCGGGGGCAAGCTCTGGGTAAGCTCGCTGACCTAAAAGTGTTCTGTGGGCAAGACGCAGCCGAGAAGCTCTCCCTTAAGGTTCAGGCTACCACGCAGACGGAAGGTGCCGCTACCTAGCGCTGCGAGGGAAAGTGCATAGCCCAGGCGTGTTTCGGCAGAAGCAGCAGCCTGGAGGCTTTCGCTGCCGGCACCGTGCTCTCTGGGCGAGAAGCAGACGACCGTTCGTCTGCAGCGAAACGAAAGCGCGACGTGGTACGAAGGGGCAGAAGAACGAAGGCGCAGAGCACCACCGGGCTGCCGTGCGACTCGCACAGGCTGCAAGAGGAAGCGTGCCTGCCACTCGCTCGTTCGCGGATTCACTTTAGCAGTCGGAAACAGAAAGCTCGACTTGCGGCTACTTGTGCTGCTGCCTAGTTCTCTTCCAGTAGCCCCTGGAAACAACGATGCTCGGTTTATGCTTCGAGACGCAGCGATCACGGTGGTAGGTGCGGTGGAGAAGGGAAAGCCAGCGTGCAGAGGACAGTTTCTCGTTGCTCTACGTGAGGCAAGGGGAAGGTTCAGCCCAGCAGTGGCTGTTGCTCCTGGAGCCTTTTTCTTTGGGAGCAGCTGCTGCAAGCGGGCAACGGAGCTGCGAGAGTGCCTAATGGGTGGGACGGCACGTCTATCTGCGAAGGAAGCTGCCTAGCCGCAGTGTGTTGTGCTCAGTTTCCAGGCTGCTTCGAGAGGGGGCACCTTGAAGAACGCCTTCTTTCTCGACGCGTCCTTCTGGGTGCGCTCAAGCTGCGTGGACTCTGCAACACGGCAGGGTGCAAGCAACTGTTTCTGGCCAGGTTGTGTGATGATGGAGTGCAAGGGCTGCGCCTTACTCGCGGAAGCTGCCGGAGCATTCTCATCAGCTGAATGCGCTTGTGAAGCAGCTCTCTGCTGGACTTTGGAAGCCGGCACGCTGAGCCCCTTAGAATGCCTGCCCGCTGCCCGGCTGCTGCGTTCTTCGCCTTCTGTGCTCTGGATGGCGAACTGAAGCCCAGCGATGGCTTTGAGCTGTCCCGCTCTTCAGCGCGTGTATAACTGCACGCATCCACAGTGCTCTGTGCACGGATTTTCCTCAGCTCGAGGTGCAATCATTTTCTTGCTGGTTTACAGTGTCCAAAGCGTCCGTGGAGCTCTCGCTCGGCCAAATGCGTCAAGAGAGAAGCCCTTGCTGGATTCGCCTTTCGCTGGCCAAGACTTTCAACACAGCACCACAATCCGGGCGACGACGAGGAGGAAAGGGGGAACATCTTTTCGTCCTGGCACGTTCTTCTGTGCGGGACGTCTATCCGCATCTTCGCTCTCTGCAGGGCTGGAAGGTGCGCGGTGGTACTCGGAAGCGAGAAGAAGGCTGCAGAGAGCACCGCGCTCTGCCGGCGCTGTGCAGGCTGTACAGGCAAGAAGCCTAGCCCTGGAATGTGGTGCAAATACAAGCTTCCACGCATCGGGGGCAAGCTCTGGGTAAGCTCGCTGACCTAAAAGTGTTCTGTGGGCGAGACGCAGCCGAGAAGCTCTCCCTTAAGGTTCAGGCTACCACGCAGACGGAAGGTGCCGCTACCTAGCGCTGCGAGGGAAAGTGCATAGCCCAGGCGTGTTTCGGCAGAAGCAGCAGCCTGGAGGCTTTCGCTGCCGGCACCGTGCTCTCTGGGCGAGAAGCAGACGACCGTTCGTCTGCAGCGAAACGAAAGCGCGACGTGGTACGAAGGGGCAGAAGAACGAAGGCGCAGAGCACCACCGGGCTGCCGTGCGACTCGCACAGGCTGCAAGAGGAAGCGTGCCTGCCACTCGCTCGTTCGCGGATTCACTTTAGCAGTCGGAAACAGAAAGCTCGACTTGCGGCTACTTGTGCTGCTGCCTAGTTCTCTTCCAGTAGCCCCTGGAAACAACGATGCTCGGTTTATGCTTCGAGACGCAGCGATCACGGTGGTAGGTGCGGTGGAGAAGGGAAAGCCAGCGTGCAGAGGACAGTTTCTCGTTGCTCTACGTGAGGCAAGGGGAAGGTTCAGCCCAGCAGTGGCTGTTGCTCCTGGAGCCTTTTTCTTTGGGAGCAGCTGCTGCAAGCGGGCAACGGAGCTGCGAGAGTGCCTAATGGGTGGGACGGCACGTCTATCTGCGAAGGAAGCTGCCTAGCCGCAGTGTGTTGTGCTCAGTTTCCAGGCTGCTTCGAGAGGGGGCACCTTGAAGAACGCCTTCTTTCTCGACGCGTCCTTCTGGGTGCGCTCAAGCTGCGTGGACTCTGCAACACGGCAGGGTGCAAGCAACTGTTTCTGGCCAGGTTGTGTGATGATGGAGTGCAAGGGCTGCGCCTTACTCGCGGAAGCTGCCGGAGCATTCTCATCAGCTGAATGCGCTTGTGAAGCAGCTCTCTGCTGGACTTTGGAAGCCGGCACGCTGAGCCCCTTAGAATGCCTGCCCGCTGCCCGGCTGCTGCGTTCTTCGCCTTCTGTGCTCTGGATGGCGAACTGAAGCCCAGCAATGGCTTTGAGCTGTCCCGCTCTTCAGCGCGTGTATAACTGCACGCATCCACAGTGCTCTGTGCACGGATTTTCCTCAGCTCGAGGTGCAATCATTTTCTTGCTGGTTTACAGTGTCCAAAGCGTCCGTGGAGCTCTCGCTCGGCCAAATGCGTCAAGAGAGAAGCCCTTGCTGGATTCGCCTTTCGCTGGCCAAGACTTTCAACACAGCACCACAATCCGGGCGACGACGAGGAGGAAAGGGGGAACATCTTTTCGTCCTGGCACGTTCTTCTGTGCGGGACGTCTATCCGCATCTTCGCTCTCTGCAGGGCTGGAAGGTGCGCGGTGGTACTCGGAAGCGAGAAGAAGGCTGCAGAGAGCACCGCGCTCTGCCGGCGCTGTGCAGGCTGTACAGGCAAGAAGCCTAGCCCTGGAATGTGGTGCAAATACAAGCTTCCACGCATCGGGGGCAAGCTCTGGGTAAGCTCGCTGACCTAAAAGTGTTCTGTGGGCGAGACGCAGCCGAGAAGCTCTCCCTTAAGGTTCAGGCTACCACGCAGACGGAAGGTGCCGCTACCTAGCGCTGCGAGGGAAAGTGCATAGCCCAGGCGTGTTTCGGCAGAAGCAGCAGCCTGGAGGCTTTCGCTGCCGGCACCGTGCTCTCTGGGCGAGAAGCAGACGACCGTTCGTCTGCAGCGAAACGAAAGCGCGACGTGGTACGAAGGGGCAGAAGAACGAAGGCGCAGAGCACCACCGGGCTGCCGTGCGACTCGCACAGGCTGCAAGAGGAAGCGTGCCTGCCACTCGCTCGTTCGCGGATTCACTTTAGCAGTCGGAAACAGAAAGCTCGACTTGCGGCTACTTGTGCTGCTGCCTAGTTCTCTTCCAGTAGCCCCTGGAAACAACGATGCTCGGTTTATGCTTCGAGACGCAGCGATCACGGTGGTAGGTGCGGTGGAGAAGGGAAAGCCAGCGTGCAGAGGACAGTTTCTCGTTGCTCTACGTGAGGCAAGGGGAAGGTTCAGCCCAGCAGTGGCTGTTGCTCCTGGAGCCTTTTTCTTTGGGAGCAGCTGCTGCAAGCGGGCAACGGAGCTGCGAGAGTGCCTAATGGGTGGGACGGCACGTCTATCTGCGAAGGAAGCTGCCTAGCCGCAGTGTGTTGTGCTCAGTTTCCAGGCTGCTTCGAGAGGGGGCACCTTGAAGAACGCCTTCTTTCTCGACGCGTCCTTCTGGGTGCGCTCAAGCTGCGTGGACTCTGCAACACGGCAGGGTGCAAGCAACTGTTTCTGGCCAGGTTGTGTGATGATGGAGTGCAAGGGCTGCGCCTTACTCGCGGAAGCTGCCGGAGCATTCTCATCAGCTGAATGCGCTTGTGAAGCAGCTCTCTGCTGGACTTTGGAAGCCGGCACGCTGAGCCCCTTAGAATGCCTGCCCGCTGCCCGGCTGCTGCGTTCTTCGCCTTCTGTGCTCTGGATGGCGAACTGAAGCCCAGCGATGGCTTTGAGCTGTCCCGCTCTTCAGCGCGTGTATAACTGCACGCATCCACAGTGCTCTGTGCACGGATTTTCCTCAGCTCGAGGTGCAATCATTTTCTTGCTGGTTTACAGTGTCCAAAGCGTCCGTGGAGCTCTCGCTCGGCCAAATGCGTCAAGAGAGAAGCCCTTGCTGGATTCGCCTTTCGCTGGCCAAGACTTTCAACACAGCACCACAATCCGGGCGACGACGAGGAGGAAAGGGGGAACATCTTTTCGTCCTGGCACGTTCTTCTGTGCGGGACGTCTATCCGCATCTTCGCTCTCTGCAGGGCTGGAAGGTGCGCGGTGGTACTCGGAAGCGAGAAGAAGGCTGCAGAGAGCACCGCGCTCTGCCGGCGCTGTGCAGGCTGTACAGGCAAGAAGCCTAGCCCTGGAATGTGGTGCAAATACAAGCTTCCACGCATCGGGGGCAAGCTCTGGGTAAGCTCGCTGACCTAAAAGTGTTCTGTGGGCGAGACGCAGCCGAGAAGCTCTCCCTTAAGGTTCAGGCTACCACGCAGACGGAAGGTGCCGCTACCTAGCGCTGCGAGGGAAAGTGCATAGCCCAGGCGTGTTTCGGCAGAAGCAGCAGCCTGGAGGCTTTCGCTGCCGGCACCGTGCTCTCTGGGCGAGAAGCAGACGACCGTTCGTCTGCAGCGAAACGAAAGCGCGACGTGGTACGAAGGGGCAGAAGAACGAAGGCGCAGAGCACCACCGGGCTGCCGTGCGACTCGCACAGGCTGCAAGAGGAAGCGTGCCTGCCACTCGCTCGTTCGCGGATTCACTTTAGCAGTCGGAAACAGAAAGCTCGACTTGCGGCTAACTACTTGTGCTGCTGCCTAGTTCTCTTCCAGTAGCCCCTGGAAACAACGATGCTCGGTTTATGCTTCGAGACGCAGCGATCACGGTGGTAGGTGCGGTGGAGAAGGGAAAGCCAGCGTGCAGAGGACAGTTTCTCGTTGCTCTACGTGAGGCAAGGGGAAGGTTCAGCCCAGCAGTGGCTGTTGCTCCTGGAGCCTTTTTCTTTGGGAGCAGCTGCTGCAAGCGGGCAACGGAGCTGCGAGAGTGCCTAATGGGTGGGACGGCACGTCTATCTGCGAAGGAAGCTGCCTAGCCGCAGTGTGTTGTGCTCAGTTTCCAGGCTGCTTCGAGAGGGGGCACCTTGAAGAACGCCTTCTTTCTCGACGCGTCCTTCTGGGTGCGCTCAAGCTGCGTGGACTCTGCAACACGGCAGGGTGCAAGCAACTGTTTCTGGCCAGGTTGTGTGATGATGGAGTGCAAGGGCTGCGCCTTACTCGCGGAAGCTGCCGGAGCATTCTCATCAGCTGAATGCGCTTGTGAAGCAGCTCTCTGCTGGACTTTGGAAGCCGGCACGCTGAGCCCCTTAGAATGCCTGCCCGCTGCCCGGCTGCTGCGTTCTTCGCCTTCTGTGCTCTGGATGGCGAACTGAAGCCCAGCGATGGCTTTGAGCTGTCCCGCTCTTCAGCGCGTGTATAACTGCACGCATCCACAGTGCTCTGTGCACGGATTTTCCTCAGCTCGAGGTGCAATCATTTTCTTGCTGGTTTACAGTGTCCAAAGCGTCCGTGGAGCTCTCGCTCGGCCAAATGCGTCAAGAGAGAAGCCCTTGCTGGATTCGCCTTTCGCTGGCCAAGACTTTCAACACAGCACCACAATCCGGGCGACGACGAGGAGGAAAGGGGGAACATCTTTTCGTCCTGGCACGTTCTTCTGTGCGGGACGTCTATCCGCATCTTCGCTCTCTGCAGGGCTGGAAGGTGCGCGGTGGTACTCGGAAGCGAGAAGAAGGCTGCAGAGAGCACCGCGCTCTGCCGGCGCTGTGCAGGCTGTACAGGCAAGAAGCCTAGCCCTGGAATGTGGTGCAAATACAAGCTTCCACGCATCGGGGGCAAGCTCTGGGTAAGCTCGCTGACCTAAAAGTGTTCTGTGGGCGAGACGCAGCCGAGAAGCTCTCCCTTAAGGTTCAGGCTACCACGCAGACGGAAGGTGCCGCTACCTAGCGCTGCGAGGGAAAGTGCATAGCCCAGGCGTGTTTCGGCAGAAGCAGCAGCCTGGAGGCTTTCGCTGCCGGCACCGTGCTCTCTGGGCGAGAAGCAGACGACCGTTCGTCTGCAGCGAAACGAAAGCGCGACGTGGTACGAAGGGGCAGAAGAACGAAGGCGCAGAGCACCACCGGGCTGCCGTGCGACTCGCACAGGCTGCAAGAGGAAGCGTGCCTGCCACTCGCTCGTTCGCGGATTCACTTTAGCAGTCGGAAACAGAAAGCTCGACTTGCGGCTACTTGTGCTGCTGCCTAGTTCTCTTCCAGTAGCCCCTGGAAACAACGATGCTCGGTTTATGCTTCGAGACGCAGCGATCACGGTGGTAGGTGCGGTGGAGAAGGGAAAGCCAGCGTGCAGAGGACAGTTTCTCGTTGCTCTACGTGAGGCAAGGGGAAGGTTCAGCCCAGCAGTGGCTGTTGCTCCTGGAGCCTTTTTCTTTGGGAGCAGCTGCTGCAAGCGGGCAACGGAGCTGCGAGAGTGCCTAATGGGTGGGACGGCACGTCTATCTGCGAAGGAAGCTGCCTAGCCGCAGTGTGTTGTGCTCAGTTTCCAGGCTGCTTCGAGAGGGGGCACCTTGAAGAACGCCTTCTTTCTCGACGCGTCCTTCTGGGTGCGCTCAAGCTGCGTGGACTCTGCAACACGGCAGGGTGCAAGCAACTGTTTCTGGCCAGGTTGTGTGATGATGGAGTGCAAGGGCTGCGCCTTACTCGCGGAAGCTGCCGGAGCATTCTCATCAGCTGAATGCGCTTGTGAAGCAGCTCTCTGCTGGACTTTGGAAGCCGGCACGCTGAGCCCCTTAGAATGCCTGCCCGCTGCCCGGCTGCTGCGTTCTTCGCCTTCTGTGCTCTGGATGGCGAACTGAAGCCCAGCGATGGCTTTGAGCTGTCCCGCTCTTCAGCGCGTGTATAACTGCACGCATCCACAGTGCTCTGTGCACGGATTTTCCTCAGCTCGAGGTGCAATCATTTTCTTGCTGGTTTACAGTGTCCAAAGCGTCCGTGGAGCTCTCGCTCGGCCAAATGCGTCAAGAGAGAAGCCCTTGCTGGATTCGCCTTTCGCTGGCCAAGACTTTCAACACAGCACCACAATCCGGGCGACGACGAGGAGGAAAGGGGGAACATCTTTTCGTCCTGGCACGTTCTTCTGTGCGGGACGTCTATCCGCATCTTCGCTCTCTGCAGGGCTGGAAGGTGCGCGGTGGTACTCGGAAGCGAGAAGAAGGCTGCAGAGAGCACCGCGCTCTGCCGGCGCTGTGCAGGCTGTACAGGCAAGAAGCCTAGCCCTGGAATGTGGTGCAAATACAAGCTTCCACGCATCGGGGGCAAGCTCTGGGTAAGCTCGCTGACCTAAAAGTGTTCTGTGGGCGAGACGCAGCCGAGAAGCTCTCCCTTAAGGTTCAGGCTACCACGCAGACGGAAGGTGCCGCTACCTAGCGCTGCGAGGGAAAGTGCATAGCCCAGGCGTGTTTCGGCAGAAGCAGCAGCCTGGAGGCTTTCGCTGCCGGCACCGTGCTCTCTGGGCGAGAAGCAGACGACCGTTCGTCTGCAGCGAAACGAAAGCGCGACGTGGTACGAAGGGGCAGAAGAACGAAGGCGCAGAGCACCACCGGGCTGCCGTGCGACTCGCACAGGCTGCAAGAGGAAGCGTGCCTGCCACTCGCTCGTTCGCGGATTCACTTTAGCAGTCGGAAACAGAAAGCTCGACTTGCGGCTAACTACTTGTGCTGCTGCCTAGTTCTCTTCCAGTAGCCCCTGGAAACAACGATGCTCGGTTTATGCTTCGAGACGCAGCGATCACGGTGGTAGGTGCGGTGGAGAAGGGAAAGCCAGCGTGCAGAGGACAGTTTCTCGTTGCTCTACGTGAGGCAAGGGGAAGGTTCAGCCCAGCAGTGGCTGTTGCTCCTGGAGCCTTTTTCTTTGGGAGCAGCTGCTGCAAGCGGGCAACGGAGCTGCGAGAGTGCCTAATGGGTGGGACGGCACGTCTATCGGCGAAGGAAGCTGCCTAGCCGCAGTGTGTTGTGCTCAGTTTCCAGGCTGCTTCGAGAAGGGGCACCTTGAAGAACGCCTTCTTTCTCGACGCGTCCTTCTGGGTGCGCTCAAGCTGCGTGGACTCTGCAACACGGCAGGGTGCCAAGCAACTGTTTCTGGCCAGGTTGTGTGATGATGGAGTGCAAGGGCTGCGCCTTACTCGCGGAAGCTGCCGGAGCATTCTCATCAGCTGAATGCGCTTGTGAAGCAGCTCTCTGCTGGACTTTGGAAGCCGGCACGCTGAGCCCCTTAGAATGCCTGCCCGCTGCCCGGCTGCTGCGTTCTTCGCCTTCTGTGCTCTGGATGGCGAACTGAAGCCCAGCGATGGCTTTGAGCTGTCCCGCTCTTCAGCGCGTGTATAACTGCACGCATCCACAGTGCTCTGTGCACGGATTTTCCTCAGCTCGAGGTGCAATCATTTTCTTGCTGGTTTACAGTGTCCAAAGCGTCCGTGGAGCTCTCGCTCGGCCAAATGCGTCAAGAGAGAAGCCCTTGCTGGATTCGCCTTTCGCTGGCCAAGACTTTCAACACAGCACCACAATCCGGGCGACGACGAGGAGGAAAGGGGGAACATCTTTTCGTCCTGGCACGTTCTTCTGTGCGGGACGTCTATCCGCATCTTCGCTCTCTGCAGGGCTGGAAGGTGCGCGGTGGTACTCGGAAGCGAGAAGAAGGCTGCAGAGAGCACCGCGCTCTGCCGGCGCTGTGCAGGCTGTACAGGCAAGAAGCCTAGCCCTGGAATGTGGTGCAAATACAAGCTTCCACGCATCGGGGGCAAGCTCTGGGTAAGCTCGCTGACCTAAAAGTGTTCTGTGGGCGAGACGCAGCCGAGAAGCTCTCCCTTAAGGTTCAGGCTACCACGCAGACGGAAGGTGCCGCTACCTAGCGCTGCGAGGGAAAGTGCATAGCCCAGGCGTGTTTCGGCAGAAGCAGCAGCCTGGAGGCTTTCGCTGCCGGCACCGTGCTCTCTGGGCGAGAAGCAGACGACCGTTCGTCTGCAGCGAAACGAAAGCGCGACGTGGTACGAAGGGGCAGAAGAACGAAGGCGCAGAGCACCACCGGGCTGCCGTGCGACTCGCACAGGCTGCAAGAGGAAGCGTGCCTGCCACTCGCTCGTTCGCGGATTCACTTTAGCAGTCGGAAACAGAAAGCTCGACTTGCGGCTACTTGTGCTGCTGCCTAGTTCTCTTCCAGTAGCCCCTGGAAACAACGATGCTCGGTTTATGCTTCGAGACGCAGCGATCACGGTGGTAGGTGCGGTGGAGAAGGGAAAGCCAGCGTGCAGAGGACAGTTTCTCGTTGCTCTACGTGAGGCAAGGGGAAGGTTCAGCCCAGCAGTGGCTGTTGCTCCTGGAGCCTTTTTCTTTGGGAGCAGCTGCTGCAAGCGGGCAACGGAGCTGCGAGAGTGCCTAATGGGTGGGACGGCACGTCTATCTGCGAAGGAAGCTGCCTAGCCGCAGTGTGTTGTGCTCAGTTTCCAGGCTGCTTCGAGAGGGGGCACCTTGAAGAACGCCTTCTTTCTCGACGCGTCCTTCTGGGTGCGCTCAAGCTGCGTGGACTCTGCAACACGGCAGGGTGCAAGCAACTGTTTCTGGCCAGGTTGTGTGATGATGGAGTGCAAGGGCTGCGCCTTACTCGCGGAAGCTGCCGGAGCATTCTCATCAGCTGAATGCGCTTGTGAAGCAGCTCTCTGCTGGACTTTGGAAGCCGGCACGCTGAGCCCCTTAGAATGCCTGCCTGCTGCCCGGCTGCTGCGTTCTTCGCCTTCTGTGCTCTGGATGGCGAACTGAAGCCCAGCGATGGCTTTGAGCTGTCCCGCTCTTCAGCGCGTGTATAACTGCACGCATCCACAGTGCTCTGTGCACGGATTTTCCTCAGCTCGAGGTGCAATCATTTTCTTGCTGGTTTACAGTGTCCAAAGCGTCCGTGGAGCTCTCGCTCGGCCAAATGCGTCAAGAGAGAAGCCCTTGCTGGATTCGCCTTTCGCTGGCCAAGACTTTCAACACAGCACCACAATCCGGGCGACGACGAGGAGGAAAGGGGGAACATCTTTTCGTCCTGGCACGTTCTTCTGTGCGGGACGTCTATCCGCATCTTCGCTCTCTGCAGGGCTGGAAGGTGCGCGGTGGTACTCGGAAGCGAGAAGAAGGCTGCAGAGAGCACCGCGCTCTGCCGGCGCTGTGCAGGCTGTACAGGCAAGAAGCCTAGCCCTGGAATGTGGTGCAAATACAAGCTTCCACGCATCGGGGGCAAGCTCTGGGTAAGCTCGCTGACCTAAAAGTGTTCTGTGGGCGAGACGCAGCCGAGAAGCTCTCCCTTAAGGTTCAGGCTACCACGCAGACGGAAGGTGCCGCTACCTAGCGCTGCGAGGGAAAGTGCATAGCCCAGGCGTGTTTCGGCAGAAGCAGCAGCCTGGAGGCTTTCGCTGCCGGCACCGTGCTCTCTGGGCGAGAAGCAGACGACCGTTCGTCTGCAGCGAAACGAAAGCGCGACGTGGTACGAAGGGGCAGAAGAACGAAGGCGCAGAGCACCACCGGGCTGCCGTGCGACTCGCACAGGCTGCAAGAGGAAGCGTGCCTGCCACTCGCTCGTTCGCGGATTCACTTTAGCAGTCGGAAACAGAAAGCTCGACTTGCGGCTACTTGTGCTGCTGCCTAGTTCTCTTCCAGTAGCCCCTGGAAACAACGATGCTCGGTTTATGCTTCGAGACGCAGCGATCACGGTGGTAGGTGCGGTGGAGAAGGGAAAGCCAGCGTGCAGAGGACAGTTTCTCGTTGCTCTACGTGAGGCAAGGGGAAGGTTCAGCCCAGCAGTGGCTGTTGCTCCTGGAGCCTTTTTCTTTGGGAGCAGCTGCTGCAAGCGGGCAACGGAGCTGCGAGAGTGCCTAATGGGTGGGACGGCACGTCTATCTGCGAAGGAAGCTGCCTAGCCGCAGTGTGTTGTGCTCAGTTTCCAGGCTGCTTCGAGAGGGGGCACCTTGAAGAACGCCTTCTTTCTCGACGCGTCCTTCTGGGTGCGCTCAAGCTGCGTGGACTCTGCAACACGGCAGGGTGCAAGCAACTGTTTCTGGCCAGGTTGTGTGATGATGGAGTGCAAGGGCTGCGCCTTACTCGCGGAAGCTGCCGGAGCATTCTCATCAGCTGAATGCGCTTGTGAAGCAGCTCTCTGCTGGACTTTGGAAGCCGGCACGCTGAGCCCCTTAGAATGCCTGCCCGCTGCCCGGCTGCTGCGTTCTTCGCCTTCTGTGCTCTGGATGGCGAACTGAAGCCCAGCGATGGCTTTGAGCTGTCCCGCTCTTCAGCGCGTGTATAACTGCACGCATCCACAGTGCTCTGTGCACGGATTTTCCTCAGCTCGAGGTGCAATCATTTTCTTGCTGGTTTACAGTGTCCAAAGCGTCCGTGGAGCTCTCGCTCGGCCAAATGCGTCAAGAGAGAAGCCCTTGCTGGATTCGCCTTTCGCTGGCCAAGACTTTCAACACAGCACCACAATCCGGGCGACGACGAGGAGGAAAGGGGGAACATCTTTTCGTCCTGGCACGTTCTTCTGTGCGGGACGTCTATCCGCATCTTCGCTCTCTGCAGGGCTGGAAGGTGCGCGGTGGTACTCGGAAGCGAGAAGAAGGCTGCAGAGAGCACCGCGCTCTGCCGGCGCTGTGCAGGCTGTACAGGCAAGAAGCCTAGCCCTGGAATGTGGTGCAAATACAAGCTTCCACGCATCGGGGGCAAGCTCTGGGTAAGCTCGCTGACCTAAAAGTGTTCTGTGGGCGAGACGCAGCCGAGAAGCTCTCCCTTAAGGTTCAGGCTACCACGCAGACGGAAGGTGCCGCTACCTAGCGCTGCGAGGGAAAGTGCATAGCCCAGGCGTGTTTCGGCAGAAGCAGCAGCCTGGAGGCTTTCGCTGCCGGCACCGTGCTCTCTGGGCGAGAAGCAGACGACCGTTCGTCTGCAGCGAAACGAAAGCGCGACGTGGTACGAAGGGGCAGAAGAACGAAGGCGCAGAGCACCACCGGGCTGCCGTGCGACTCGCACAGGCTGCAAGAGGAAGCGTGCCTGCCACTCGCTCGTTCGCGGATTCACTTTAGCAGTCGGAAACAGAAAGCTCGACTTGCGGCTAACTACTTGTGCTGCTGCCTAGTTCTCTTCCAGTAGCCCCTGGAAACAACGATGCTCGGTTTATGCTTCGAGACGCAGCGATCACGGTGGTAGGTGCGGTGGAGAAGGGAAAGCCAGCGTGCAGAGGACAGTTTCTCGTTGCTCTACGTGAGGCAAGGGGAAGGTTCAGCCCAGCAGTGGCTGTTGCTCCTGGAGCCTTTTTCTTTGGGAGCAGCTGCTGCAAGCGGGCAACGGAGCTGCGAGAGTGCCTAATGGGTGGGACGGCACGTCTATCTGCGAAGGAAGCTGCCTAGCCGCAGTGTGTTGTGCTCAGTTTCCAGGCTGCTTCGAGAGGGGGCACCTTGAAGAACGCCTTCTTTCTCGACGCGTCCTTCTGGGTGCGCTCAAGCTGCGTGGACTCTGCAACACGGCAGGGTGCAAGCAACTGTTTCTGGCCAGGTTGTGTGATGATGGAGTGCAAGGGCTGCGCCTTACTCGCGGAAGCTGCCGGAGCATTCTCATCAGCTGAATGCGCTTGTGAAGCAGCTCTCTGCTGGACTTTGGAAGCCGGCACGCTGAGCCCCTTAGAATGCCTGCCCGCTGCCCGGCTGCTGCGTTCTTCGCCTTCTGTGCTCTGGATGGCGAACTGAAGCCCAGCGATGGCTTTGAGCTGTCCCGCTCTTCAGCGCGTGTATAACTGCACGCATCCACAGTGCTCTGTGCACGGATTTTCCTCAGCTCGAGGTGCAATCATTTTCTTGCTGGTTTACAGTGTCCAAAGCGTCCGTGGAGCTCTCGCTCGGCCAAATGCGTCAAGAGAGAAGCCCTTGCTGGATTCGCCTTTCGCTGGCCAAGACTTTCAACACAGCACCACAATCCGGGCGACGACGAGGAGGAAAGGGGGAACATCTTTTCGTCCTGGCACGTTCTTCTGTGCGGGACGTCTATCCGCATCTTCGCTCTCTGCAGGGCTGGAAGGTGCGCGGTGGTACTCGGAAGCGAGAAGAAGGCTGCAGAGAGCACCGCGCTCTGCCGGCGCTGTGCAGGCTGTACAGGCAAGAAGCCTAGCCCTGGAATGTGGTGCAAATACAAGCTTCCACGCATCGGGGGCAAGCTCTGGGTAAGCTCGCTGACCTAAAAGTGTTCTGTGGGCGAGACGCAGCCGAGAAGCTCTCCCTTAAGGTTCAGGCTACCACGCAGACGGAAGGTGCCGCTACCTAGCGCTGCGAGGGAAAGTGCATAGCCCAGGCGTGTTTCGGCAGAAGCAGCAGCCTGGAGGCTTTCGCTGCCGGCACCGTGCTCTCTGGGCGAGAAGCAGACGACCGTTCGTCTGCAGCGAAACGAAAGCGCGACGTGGTACGAAGGGGCAGAAGAACGAAGGCGCAGAGCACCACCGGGCTGCCGTGCGACTCGCACAGGCTGCAAGAGGAAGCGTGCCTGCCACTCGCTCGTTCGCGGATTCACTTTAGCAGTCGGAAACAGAAAGCTCGACTTGCGGCTACTTGTGCTGCTGCCTAGTTCTCTTCCAGTAGCCCCTGGAAACAACGATGCTCGGTTTATGCTTCGAGACGCAGCGATCACGGTGGTAGGTGCGGTGGAGAAGGGAAAGCCAGCGTGCAGAGGACAGTTTCTCGTTGCTCTACGTGAGGCAAGGGGAAGGTTCAGCCCAGCAGTGGCTGTTGCTCCTGGAGCCTTTTTCTTTGGGAGCAGCTGCTGCAAGCGGGCAACGGAGCTGCGAGAGTGCCTAATGGGTGGGACGGCACGTCTATCTGCGAAGGAAGCTGCCTAGCCGCAGTGTGTTGTGCTCAGTTTCCAGGCTGCTTCGAGAGGGGGCACCTTGAAGAACGCCTTCTTTCTCGACGCGTCCTTCTGGGTGCGCTCAAGCTGCGTGGACTCTGCAACACGGCAGGGTGCAAGCAACTGTTTCTGGCCAGGTTGTGTGATGATGGAGTGCAAGGGCTGCGCCTTACTCGCGGAAGCTGCCGGAGCATTCTCATCAGCTGAATGCGCTTGTGAAGCAGCTCTCTGCTGGACTTTGGAAGCCGGCACGCTGAGCCCCTTAGAATGCCTGCCCGCTGCCCGGCTGCTGCGTTCTTCGCCTTCTGTGCTCTGGATGGCGAACTGAAGCCCAGCGATGGCTTTGAGCTGTCCCGCTCTTCAGCGCGTGTATAACTGCACGCATCCACAGTGCTCTGTGCACGGATTTTCCTCAGCTCGAGGTGCAATCATTTTCTTGCTGGTTTACAGTGTCCAAAGCGTCCGTGGAGCTCTCGCTCGGCCAAATGCGTCAAGAGAGAAGCCCTTGCTGGATTCGCCTTTCGCTGGCCAAGACTTTCAACACAGCACCACAATCCGGGCGACGACGAGGAGGAAAGGGGGAACATCTTTTCGTCCTGGCACGTTCTTCTGTGCGGGACGTCTATCCGCATCTTCGCTCTCTGCAGGGCTGGAAGGTGCGCGGTGGTACTCGGAAGCGAGAAGAAGGCTGCAGAGAGCACCGCGCTCTGCCGGCGCTGTGCAGGCTGTACAGGCAAGAAGCCTAGCCCTGGAATGTGGTGCAAATACAAGCTTCCACGCATCGGGGGCAAGCTCTGGGTAAGCTCGCTGACCTAAAAGTGTTCTGTGGGCGAGACGCAGCCGAGAAGCTCTCCCTTAAGGTTCAGGCTACCACGCAGACGGAAGGTGCCGCTACCTAGCGCTGCGAGGGAAAGTGCATAGCCCAGGCGTGTTTCGGCAGAAGCAGCAGCCTGGAGGCTTTCGCTGCCGGCACCGTGCTCTCTGGGCGAGAAGCAGACGACCGTTCGTCTGCAGCGAAACGAAAGCGCGACGTGGTACGAAGGGGCAGAAGAACGAAGGCGCAGAGCACCACCGGGCTGCCGTGCGACTCGCACAGGCTGCAAGAGGAAGCGTGCCTGCCACTCGCTCGTTCGCGGATTCACTTTAGCAGTCGGAAACAGAAAGCTCGACTTGCGGCTAACTACTTGTGCTGCTGCCTAGTTCTCTTCCAGTAGCCCCTGGAAACAACGATGCTCGGTTTATGCTTCGAGACGCAGCGATCACGGTGGTAGGTGCGGTGGAGAAGGGAAAGCCAGCGTGCAGAGGACAGTTTCTCGTTGCTCTACGTGAGGCAAGGGGAAGGTTCAGCCCAGCAGTGGCTGTTGCTCCTGGAGCCTTTTTCTTTGGGAGCAGCTGCTGCAAGCGGGCAACGGAGCTGCGAGAGTGCCTAATGGGTGGGACGGCACGTCTATCTGCGAAGGAAGCTGCCTAGCCGCAGTGTGTTGTGCTCAGTTTCCAGGCTGCTTCGAGAAGGGGCACCTTGAAGAACGCCTTCTTTCTCGACGCGTCCTTCTGGGTGCGCTCAAGCTGCGTGGACTCTGCAACACGGCAGGGTGCCAAGCAACTGTTTCTGGCCAGGTTGTGTGATGATGGAGTGCAAGGGCTGCGCCTTACTCGCGGAAGCTGCCGGAGCATTCTCATCAGCTGAATGCGCTTGTGAAGCAGCTCTCTGCTGGACTTTGGAAGCCGGCACGCTGAGCCCCTTAGAATGCCTGCCCGCTGCCCGGCTGCTGCGTTCTTCGCCTTCTGTGCTCTGGATGGCGAACTGAAGCCCAGCGATGGCTTTGAGCTGTCCCGCTCTTCAGCGCGTGTATAACTGCACGCATCCACAGTGCTCTGTGCACGGATTTTCCTCAGCTCGAGGTGCAATCATTTTCTTGCTGGTTTACAGTGTCCAAAGCGTCCGTGGAGCTCTCGCTCGGCCAAATGCGTCAAGAGAGAAGCCCTTGCTGGATTCGCCTTTCGCTGGCCAAGACTTTCAACACAGCACCACAATCTGGGCGACGACGAGGAGGAAAGGGGGAACATCTTTTCGTCCTGGCACGTTCTTCTGTGCGGGACGTCTATCCGCATCTTCGCTCTCTGCAGGGCTGGAAGGTGCGCGGTGGTACTCGGAAGCGAGAAGAAGGCTGCAGAGAGCACCGCGCTCTGCCGGCGCTGTGCAGGCTGTACAGGCAAGAAGCCTAGCCCTGGAATGTGGTGCAAATACAAGCTTCCACGCATCGGGGGCAAGCTCTGGGTAAGCTCGCTGACCTAAAAGTGTTCTGTGGGCGAGACGCAGCCGAGAAGCTCTCCCTTAAGGTTCAGGCTACCACGCAGACGGAAGGTGCCGCTACCTAGCGCTGCGAGGGAAAGTGCATAGCCCAGGCGTGTTTCGGCAGAAGCAGCAGCCTGGAGGCTTTCGCTGCCGGCACCGTGCTCTCTGGGCGAGAAGCAGACGACCGTTCGTCTGCAGCGAAACGAAAGCGCGACGTGGTACGAAGGGGCAGAAGAACGAAGGCGCAGAGCACCACCGGGCTGCCGTGCGACTCGCACAGGCTGCAAGAGGAAGCGTGCCTGCCACTCGCTCGTTCGCGGATTCACTTTAGCAGTCGGAAACAGAAAGCTCGACTTGCGGCTACTTGTGCTGCTGCCTAGTTCTCTTCCAGTAGCCCCTGGAAACAACGATGCTCGGTTTATGCTTCGAGACGCAGCGATCACGGTGGTAGGTGCGGTGGAGAAGGGAAAGCCAGCGTGCAGAGGACAGTTTCTCGTTGCTCTACGTGAGGCAAGGGGAAGGTTCAGCCCAGCAGTGGCTGTTGCTCCTGGAGCCTTTTTCTTTGGGAGCAGCTGCTGCAAGCGGGCAACGGAGCTGCGAGAGTGCCTAATGGGTGGGACGGCACGTCTATCTGCGAAGGAAGCTGCCTAGCCGCAGTGTGTTGTGCTCAGTTTCCAGGCTGCTTCGAGAGGGGGCACCTTGAAGAACGCCTTCTTTCTCGACGCGTCCTTCTGGGTGCGCTCAAGCTGCGTGGACTCTGCAACACGGCAGGGTGCAAGCAACTGTTTCTGGCCAGGTTGTGTGATGATGGAGTGCAAGGGCTGCGCCTTACTCGCGGAAGCTGCCGGAGCATTCTCATCAGCTGAATGCGCTTGTGAAGCAGCTCTCTGCTGGACTTTGGAAGCCGGCACGCTGAGCCCCTTAGAATGCCTGCCCGCTGCCCGGCTGCTGCGTTCTTCGCCTTCTGTGCTCTGGATGGCGAACTGAAGCCCAGCGATGGCTTTGAGCTGTCCCGCTCTTCAGCGCGTGTATAACTGCACGCATCCACAGTGCTCTGTGCACGGATTTTCCTCAGCTCGAGGTGCAATCATTTTCTTGCTGGTTTACAGTGTCCAAAGCGTCCGTGGAGCTCTCGCTCGGCCAAATGCGTCAAGAGAGAAGCCCTTGCTGGATTCGCCTTTCGCTGGCCAAGACTTTCAACACAGCACCACAATCCGGGCGACGACGAGGAGGAAAGGGGGAACATCTTTTCGTCCTGGCACGTTCTTCTGTGCGGGACGTCTATCCGCATCTTCGCTCTCTGCAGGGCTGGAAGGTGCGCGGTGGTACTCGGAAGCGAGAAGAAGGCTGCAGAGAGCACCGCGCTCTGCCGGCGCTGTGCAGGCTGTACAGGCAAGAAGCCTAGCCCTGGAATGTGGTGCAAATACAAGCTTCCACGCATCGGGGGCAAGCTCTGGGTAAGCTCGCTGACCTAAAAGTGTTCTGTGGGCGAGACGCAGCCGAGAAGCTCTCCCTTAAGGTTCAGGCTACCACGCAGACGGAAGGTGCCGCTACCTAGCGCTGCGAGGGAAAGTGCATAGCCCAGGCGTGTTTCGGCAGAAGCAGCAGCCTGGAGGCTTTCGCTGCCGGCACCGTGCTCTCTGGGCGAGAAGCAGACGACCGTTCGTCTGCAGCGAAACGAAAGCGCGACGTGGTACGAAGGGGCAGAAGAACGAAGGCGCAGAGCACCACCGGGCTGCCGTGCGACTCGCACAGGCTGCAAGAGGAAGCGTGCCTGCCACTCGCTCGTTCGCGGATTCACTTTAGCAGTCGGAAACAGAAAGCTCGACTTGCGGCTACTTGTGCTGCTGCCTAGTTCTCTTCCAGTAGCCCCTGGAAACAACGATGCTCGGTTTATGCTTCGAGACGCAGCGATCACGGTGGTAGGTGCGGTGGAGAAGGGAAAGCCAGCGTGCAGAGGACAGTTTCTCGTTGCTCTACGTGAGGCAAGGGGAAGGTTCAGCCCAGCAGTGGCTGTTGCTCCTGGAGCCTTTTTCTTTGGGAGCAGCTGCTGCAAGCGGGCAACGGAGCTGCGAGAGTGCCTAATGGGTGGGACGGCACGTCTATCTGCGAAGGAAGCTGCCTAGCCGCAGTGTGTTGTGCTCAGTTTCCAGGCTGCTTCGAGAGGGGGCACCTTGAAGAACGCCTTCTTTCTCGACGCGTCCTTCTGGGTGCGCTCAAGCTGCGTGGACTCTGCAACACGGCAGGGTGCCAAGCAACTGTTTCTGGCCAGGTTGTGTGATGATGGAGTGCAAGGGCTGCGCCTTACTCGCGGAAGCTGCCGGAGCATTCTCATCAGCTGAATGCGCTTGTGAAGCAGCTCTCTGCTGGACTTTGGAAGCCGGCACGCTGAGCCCCTTAGAATGCCTGCCCGCTGCCCGGCTGCTGCGTTCTTCGCCTTCTGTGCTCTGGATGGCGAACTGAAGCCCAGCGATGGCTTTGAGCTGTCCCGCTCTTCAGCGCGTGTATAACTGCACGCATCCACAGTGCTCTGTGCACGGATTTTCCTCAGCTCGAGGTGCAATCATTTTCTTGCTGGTTTACAGTGTCCAAAGCGTCCGTGGAGCTCTCGCTCGGCCAAATGCGTCAAGAGAGAAGCCCTTGCTGGATTCGCCTTTCGCTGGCCAAGACTTTCAACACAGCACCACAATCCGGGCGACGACGAGGAGGAAAGGGGGAACATCTTTTCGTCCTGGCACGTTCTTCTGTGCGGGACGTCTATCCGCATCTTCGCTCTCTGCAGGGCTGGAAGGTGCGCGGTGGTACTCGGAAGCGAGAAGAAGGCTGCAGAGAGCACCGCGCTCTGCCGGCGCTGTGCAGGCTGTACAGGCAAGAAGCCTAGCCCTGGAATGTGGTGCAAATACAAGCTTCCACGCATCGGGGGCAAGCTCTGGGTAAGCTCGCTGACCTAAAAGTGTTCTGTGGGCGAGACGCAGCCGAGAAGCTCTCCCTTAAGGTTCAGGCTACCACGCAGACGGAAGGTGCCGCTACCTAGCGCTGCGAGGGAAAGTGCATAGCCCAGGCGTGTTTCGGCAGAAGCAGCAGCCTGGAGGCTTTCGCTGCCGGCACCGTGCTCTCTGGGCGAGAAGCAGACGACCGTTCGTCTGCAGCGAAACGAAAGCGTGACGTGGTACGAAGGGGCAGAAGAACGAAGGCGCAGAGCACCACCGGGCTGCCGTGCGACTCGCACAGGCTGCAAGAGGAAGCGTGCCTGCCACTCGCTCGTTCGCGGATTCACTTTAGCAGTCGGAAACAGAAAGCTCGACTTGCGGCTACTTGTGCTGCTGCCTAGTTCTCTTCCAGTAGCCCCTGGAAACAACGATGCTCGGTTTATGCTTCGAGACGCAGCGATCACGGTGGTAGGTGCGGTGGAGAAGGGAAAGCCAGCGTGCAGAGGACAGTTTCTCGTTGCTCTACGTGAGGCAAGGGGAAGGTTCAGCCCAGCAGTGGCTGTTGCTCCTGGAGCCTTTTTCTTTGGGAGCAGCTGCTGCAAGCGGGCAACGGAGCTGCGAGAGTGCCTAATGGGTGGGACGGCACGTCTATCTGCGAAGGAAGCTGCCTAGCCGCAGTGTGTTGTGCTCAGTTTCCAGGCTGCTTCGAGAGGGGGCACCTTGAAGAACGCCTTCTTTCTCGACGCGTCCTTCTGGGTGCGCTCAAGCTGCGTGGACTCTGCAACACGGCAGGGTGCCAAGCAACTGTTTCTGGCCAGGTTGTGTGATGATGGAGTGCAAGGGCTGCGCCTTACTCGCGGAAGCTGCCGGAGCATTCTCATCAGCTGAATGCGCTTGTGAAGCAGCTCTCTGCTGGACTTTGGAAGCCGGCACGCTGAGCCCCTTAGAATGCCTGCCCGCTGCCCGGCTGCTGCGTTCTTCGCCTTCTGTGCTCTGGATGGCGAACTGAAGCCCAGCGATGGCTTTGAGCTGTCCCGCTCTTCAGCGCGTGTATAACTGCACGCATCCACAGTGCTCTGTGCACGGATTTTCCTCAGCTCGAGGTGCAATCATTTTCTTGCTGGTTTACAGTGTCCAAAGCGTCCGTGGAGCTCTCGCTCGGCCAAATGCGTCAAGAGAGAAGCCCTTGCTGGATTCGCCTTTCGCTGGCCAAGACTTTCAACACAGCACCACAATCCGGGCGACGACGAGGAGGAAAGGGGGAACATCTTTTCGTCCTGGCACGTTCTTCTGTGCGGGACGTCTATCCGCATCTTCGCTCTCTGCAGGGCTGGAAGGTGCGCGGTGGTACTCGGAAGCGAGAAGAAGGCTGCAGAGAGCACCGCGCTCTGCCGGCGCTGTGCAGGCTGTACAGGCAAGAAGCCTAGCCCTGGAATGTGGTGCAAATACAAGCTTCCACGCATCGGGGGCAAGCTCTGGGTAAGCTCGCTGACCTAAAAGTGTTCTGTGGGCGAGACGCAGCCGAGAAGCTCTCCCTTAAGGTTCAGGCTACCACGCAGACGGAAGGTGCCGCTACCTAGCGCTGCGAGGGAAAGTGCATAGCCCAGGCGTGTTTCGGCAGAAGCAGCAGCCTGGAGGCTTTCGCTGCCGGCACCGTGCTCTCTGGGCGAGAAGCAGACGACCGTTCGTCTGCAGCGAAACGAAAGCGCGACGTGGTACGAAGGGGCAGAAGAACGAAGGCGCAGAGCACCACCGGGCTGCCGTGCGACTCGCACAGGCTGCAAGAGGAAGCGTGCCTGCCACTCGCTCGTTCGCGGATTCACTTTAGCAGTCGGAAACAGAAAGCTCGACTTGCGGCTACTTGTGCTGCTGCCTAGTTCTCTTCCAGTAGCCCCTGGAAACAACGATGCTCGGTTTATGCTTCGAGACGCAGCGATCACGGTGGTAGGTGCGGTGGAGAAGGGAAAGCCAGCGTGCAGAGGACAGTTTCTCGTTGCTCTACGTGAGGCAAGGGGAAGGTTCAGCCCAGCAGTGGCTGTTGCTCCTGGAGCCTTTTTCTTTGGGAGCAGCTGCTGCAAGCGGGCAACGGAGCTGCGAGAGTGCCTAATGGGTGGGACGGCACGTCTATCTGCGAAGGAAGCTGCCTAGCCGCAGTGTGTTGTGCTCAGTTTCCAGGCTGCTTCGAGAGGGGGCACCTTGAAGAACGCCTTCTTTCTCGACGCGTCCTTCTGGGTGCGCTCAAGCTGCGTGGACTCTGCAACACGGCAGGGTGCAAGCAACTGTTTCTGGCCAGGTTGTGTGATGATGGAGTGCAAGGGCTGCGCCTTACTCGCGGAAGCTGCCGGAGCATTCTCATCAGCTGAATGCGCTTGTGAAGCAGCTCTCTGCTGGACTTTGGAAGCCGGCACGCTGAGCCCCTTAGAATGCCTGCCCGCTGCCCGGCTGCTGCGTTCTTCGCCTTCTGTGCTCTGGATGGCGAACTGAAGCCCAGCGATGGCTTTGAGCTGTCCCGCTCTTCAGCGCGTGTATAACTGCACGCATCCACAGTGCTCTGTGCACGGATTTTCCTCAGCTCGAGGTGCAATCATTTTCTTGCTGGTTTACAGTGTCCAAAGCGTCCGTGGAGCTCTCGCTCGGCCAAATGCGTCAAGAGAGAAGCCCTTGCTGGATTCGCCTTTCGCTGGCCAAGACTTTCAACACAGCACCACAATCCGGGCGACGACGAGGAGGAAAGGGGGAACATCTTTTCGTCCTGGCACGTTCTTCTGTGCGGGACGTCTATCCGCATCTTCGCTCTCTGCAGGGCTGGAAGGTGCGCGGTGGTACTCGGAAGCGAGAAGAAGGCTGCAGAGAGCACCGCGCTCTGCCGGCGCTGTGCAGGCTGTACAGGCAAGAAGCCTAGCCCTGGAATGTGGTGCAAATACAAGCTTCCACGCATCGGGGGCAAGCTCTGGGTAAGCTCGCTGACCTAAAAGTGTTCTGTGGGCGAGACGCAGCCGAGAAGCTCTCCCTTAAGGTTCAGGCTACCACGCAGACGGAAGGTGCCGCTACCTAGCGCTGCGAGGGAAAGTGCATAGCCCAGGCGTGTTTCGGCAGAAGCAGCAGCCTGGAGGCTTTCGCTGCCGGCACCGTGCTCTCTGGGCGAGAAGCAGACGACCGTTCGTCTGCAGCGAAACGAAAGCGCGACGTGGTACGAAGGGGCAGAAGAACGAAGGCGCAGAGCACCACCGGGCTGCCGTGCGACTCGCACAGGCTGCAAGAGGAAGCGTGCCTGCCACTCGCTCGTTCGCGGATTCACTTTAGCAGTCGGAAACAGAAAGCTCGACTTGCGGCTACTTGTGCTGCTGCCTAGTTCTCTTCCAGTAGCCCCTGGAAACAACGATGCTCGGTTTATGCTTCGAGACGCAGCGATCACGGTGGTAGGTGCGGTGGAGAAGGGAAAGCCAGCGTGCAGAGGACAGTTTCTCGTTGCTCTACGTGAGGCAAGGGGAAGGTTCAGCCCAGCAGTGGCTGTTGCTCCTGGAGCCTTTTTCTTTGGGAGCAGCTGCTGCAAGCGGGCAACGGAGCTGCGAGAGTGCCTAATGGGTGGGACGGCACGTCTATCTGCGAAGGAAGCTGCCTAGCCGCAGTGTGTTGTGCTCAGTTTCCAGGCTGCTTCGAGAGGGGGCACCTTGAAGAACGCCTTCTTTCTCGACGCGTCCTTCTGGGTGCGCTCAAGCTGCGTGGACTCTGCAACACGGCAGGGTGCAAGCAACTGTTTCTGGCCAGGTTGTGTGATGATGGAGTGCAAGGGCTGCGCCTTACTCGCGGAAGCTGCCGGAGCATTCTCATCAGCTGAATGCGCTTGTGAAGCAGCTCTCTGCTGGACTTTGGAAGCCGGCACGCTGAGCCCCTTAGAATGCCTGCCCGCTGCCCGGCTGCTGCGTTCTTCGCCTTCTGTGCTCTGGATGGCGAACTGAAGCCCAGCGATGGCTTTGAGCTGTCCCGCTCTTCAGCGCGTGTATAACTGCACGCATCCACAGTGCTCTGTGCACGGATTTTCCTCAGCTCGAGGTGCAATCATTTTCTTGCTGGTTTACAGTGTCCAAAGCGTCCGTGGAGCTCTCGCTCGGCCAAATGCGTCAAGAGAGAAGCCCTTGCTGGATTCGCCTTTCGCTGGCCAAGACTTTCAACACAGCACCACAATCCGGGCGACGACGAGGAGGAAAGGGGGAACATCTTTTCGTCCTGGCACGTTCTTCTGTGCGGGACGTCTATCCGCATCTTCGCTCTCTGCAGGGCTGGAAGGTGCGCGGTGGTACTCGGAAGCGAGAAGAAGGCTGCAGAGAGCACCGCGCTCTGCCGGCGCTGTGCAGGCTGTACAGGCAAGAAGCCTAGCCCTGGAATGTGGTGCAAATACAAGCTTCCACGCATCGGGGGCAAGCTCTGGGTAAGCTCGCTGACCTAAAAGTGTTCTGTGGGCGAGACGCAGCCGAGAAGCTCTCCCTTAAGGTTCAGGCTACCACGCAGACGGAAGGTGCCGCTACCTAGCGCTGCGAGGGAAAGTGCATAGCCCAGGCGTGTTTCGGCAGAAGCAGCAGCCTGGAGGCTTTCGCTGCCGGCACCGTGCTCTCTGGGCGAGAAGCAGACGACCGTTCGTCTGCAGCGAAACGAAAGCGCGACGTGGTACGAAGGGGCAGAAGAACGAAGGCGCAGAGCACCACCGGGCTGCCGTGCGACTCGCACAGGCTGCAAGAGGAAGCGTGCCTGCCACTCGCTCGTTCGCGGATTCACTTTAGCAGTCGGAAACAGAAAGCTCGACTTGCGGCTACTTGTGCTGCTGCCTAGTTCTCTTCCAGTAGCCCCTGGAAACAACGATGCTCGGTTTATGCTTCGAGACGCAGCGATCACGGTGGTAGGTGCGGTGGAGAAGGGAAAGCCAGCGTGCAGAGGACAGTTTCTCGTTGCTCTACGTGAGGCAAGGGGAAGGTTCAGCCCAGCAGTGGCTGTTGCTCCTGGAGCCTTTTTCTTTGGGAGCAGCTGCTGCAAGCGGGCAACGGAGCTGCGAGAGTGCCTAATGGGTGGGACGGCACGTCTATCTGCGAAGGAAGCTGCCTAGCCGCAGTGTGTTGTGCTCAGTTTCCAGGCTGCTTCGAGAGGGGGCACCTTGAAGAACGCCTTCTTTCTCGACGCGTCCTTCTGGGTGCGCTCAAGCTGCGTGGACTCTGCAACACGGCAGGGTGCAAGCAACTGTTTCTGGCCAGGTTGTGTGATGATGGAGTGCAAGGGCTGCGCCTTACTCGCGGAAGCTGCCGGAGCATTCTCATCAGCTGAATGCGCTTGTGAAGCAGCTCTCTGCTGGACTTTGGAAGCCGGCACGCTGAGCCCCTTAGAATGCCTGCCCGCTGCCCGGCTGCTGCGTTCTTCGCCTTCTGTGCTCTGGATGGCGAACTGAAGCCCAGCGATGGCTTTGAGCTGTCCCGCTCTTCAGCGCGTGTATAACTGCACGCATCCACAGTGCTCTGTGCACGGATTTTCCTCAGCTCGAGGTGCAATCATTTTCTTGCTGGTTTACAGTGTCCAAAGCGTCCGTGGAGCTCTCGCTCGGCCAAATGCGTCAAGAGAGAAGCCCTTGCTGGATTCGCCTTTCGCTGGCCAAGACTTTCAACACAGCACCACAATCCGGGCGACGACGAGGAGGAAAGGGGGAACATCTTTTCGTCCTGGCACGTTCTTCTGTGCGGGACGTCTATCCGCATCTTCGCTCTCTGCAGGGCTGGAAGGTGCGCGGTGGTACTCGGAAGCGAGAAGAAGGCTGCAGAGAGCACCGCGCTCTGCCGGCGCTGTGCAGGCTGTACAGGCAAGAAGCCTAGCCCTGGAATGTGGTGCAAATACAAGCTTCCACGCATCGGGGGCAAGCTCTGGGTAAGCTCGCTGACCTAAAAGTGTTCTGTGGGCGAGACGCAGCCGAGAAGCTCTCCCTTAAGGTTCAGGCTACCACGCAGACGGAAGGTGCCGCTACCTAGCGCTGCGAGGGAAAGTGCATAGCCCAGGCGTGTTTCGGCAGAAGCAGCAGCCTGGAGGCTTTCGCTGCCGGCACCGTGCTCTCTGGGCGAGAAGCAGACGACCGTTCGTCTGCAGCGAAACGAAAGCGCGACGTGGTACGAAGGGGCAGAAGAACGAAGGCGCAGAGCACCACCGGGCTGCCGTGCGACTCGCACAGGCTGCAAGAGGAAGCGTGCCTGCCACTCGCTCGTTCGCGGATTCACTTTAGCAGTCGGAAACAGAAAGCTCGACTTGCGGCTACTTGTGCTGCTGCCTAGTTCTCTTCCAGTAGCCCCTGGAAACAACGATGCTCGGTTTATGCTTCGAGACGCAGCGATCACGGTGGTAGGTGCGGTGGAGAAGGGAAAGCCAGCGTGCAGAGGACAGTTTCTCGTTGCTCTACGTGAGGCAAGGGGAAGGTTCAGCCCAGCAGTGGCTGTTGCTCCTGGAGCCTTTTTCTTTGGGAGCAGCTGCTGCAAGCGGGCAACGGAGCTGCGAGAGTGCCTAATGGGTGGGACGGCACGTCTATCTGCGAAGGAAGCTGCCTAGCCGCAGTGTGTTGTGCTCAGTTTCCAGGCTGCTTCGAGAGGGGGCACCTTGAAGAACGCCTTCTTTCTCGACGCGTCCTTCTGGGTGCGCTCAAGCTGCGTGGACTCTGCAACACGGCAGGGTGCAAGCAACTGTTTCTGGCCAGGTTGTGTGATGATGGAGTGCAAGGGCTGCGCCTTACTCACGGAAGCTGCCGGAGCATTCTCATCAGCTGAATGCGCTTGTGAAGCAGCTCTCTGCTGGACTTTGGAAGCCGGCACGCTGAGCCCCTTAGAATGCCTGCCCGCTGCCCGGCTGCTGCGTTCTTCGCCTTCTGTGCTCTGGATGGCGAACTGAAGCCCAGCGATGGCTTTGAGCTGTCCCGCTCTTCAGCGCGTGTATAACTGCACGCATCCACAGTGCTCTGTGCACGGATTTTCCTCAGCTCGAGGTGCAATCATTTTCTTGCTGGTTTACAGTGTCCAAAGCGTCCGTGGAGCTCTCGCTCGGCCAAATGCGTCAAGAGAGAAGCCCTTGCTGGATTCGCCTTTCGCTGGCCAAGACTTTCAACACAGCACCACAATCCGGGCGACGACGAGGAGGAAAGGGGGAACATCTTTTCGTCCTGGCACGTTCTTCTGTGCGGGACGTCTATCCGCATCTTCGCTCTCTGCAGGGCTGGAAGGTGCGCGGTGGTACTCGGAAGCGAGAAGAAGGCTGCAGAGAGCACCGCGCTCTGCCGGCGCTGTGCAGGCTGTACAGGCAAGAAGCCTAGCCCTGGAATGTGGTGCAAATACAAGCTTCCACGCATCGGGGGCAAGCTCTGGGTAAGCTCGCTGACCTAAAAGTGTTCTGTGGGCGAGACGCAGCCGAGAAGCTCTCCCTTAAGGTTCAGGCTACCACGCAGACGGAAGGTGCCGCTACCTAGCGCTGCGAGGGAAAGTGCATAGCCCAGGCGTGTTTCGGCAGAAGCAGCAGCCTGGAGGCTTTCGCTGCCGGCACCGTGCTCTCTGGGCGAGAAGCAGACGACCGTTCGTCTGCAGCGAAACGAAAGCGCGACGTGGTACGAAGGGGCAGAAGAACGAAGGCGCAGAGCACCACCGGGCTGCCGTGCGACTCGCACAGGCTGCAAGAGGAAGCGTGCCTGCCACTCGCTCGTTCGCGGATTCACTTTAGCAGTCGGAAACAGAAAGCTCGACTTGCGGCTACTTGTGCTGCTGCCTAGTTCTCTTCCAGTAGCCCCTGGAAACAACGATGCTCGGTTTATGCTTCGAGACGCAGCGATCACGGTGGTAGGTGCGGTGGAGAAGGGAAAGCCAGCGTGCAGAGGACAGTTTCTCGTTGCTCTACGTGAGGCAAGGGGAAGGTTCAGCCCAGCAGTGGCTGTTGCTCCTGGAGCCTTTTTCTTTGGGAGCAGCTGCTGCAAGCGGGCAACGGAGCTGCGAGAGTGCCTAATGGGTGGGACGGCACGTCTATCTGCGAAGGAAGCTGCCTAGCCGCAGTGTGTTGTGCTCAGTTTCCAGGCTGCTTCGAGAGGGGGCACCTTGAAGAACGCCTTCTTTCTCGACGCGTCCTTCTGGGTGCGCTCAAGCTGCGTGGACTCTGCAACACGGCAGGGTGCAAGCAACTGTTTCTGGCCAGGTTGTGTGATGATGGAGTGCAAGGGCTGCGCCTTACTCGCGGAAGCTGCCGGAGCATTCTCATCAGCTGAATGCACTTGTGAAGCAGCTCTCTGCTGGACTTTGGAAGCCGGCACGCTGAGCCCCTTAGAATGCCTGCCCGCTGCCCGGCTGCTGCGTTCTTCGCCTTCTGTGCTCTGGATGGCGAACTGAAGCCCAGCGATGGCTTTGAGCTGTCCCGCTCTTCAGCGCGTGTATAACTGCACGCATCCACAGTGCTCTGTGCACGGATTTTCCTCAGCTCGAGGTGCAATCATTTTCTTGCTGGTTTACAGTGTCCAAAGCGTCCGTGGAGCTCTCGCTCGGCCAAATGCGTCAAGAGAGAAGCCCTTGCTGGATTCGCCTTTCGCTGGCCAAGACTTTCAACACAGCACCACAATCCGGGCGACGACGAGGAGGAAAGGGGGAACATCTTTTCGTCCTGGCACGTTCTTCTGTGCGGGACGTCTATCCGCATCTTCGCTCTCTGCAGGGCTGGAAGGTGCGCGGTGGTACTCGGAAGCGAGAAGAAGGCTGCAGAGAGCACCGCGCTCTGCCGGCGCTGTGCAGGCTGTACAGGCAAGAAGCCTAGCCCTGGAATGTGGTGCAAATACAAGCTTCCACGCATCGGGGGCAAGCTCTGGGTAAGCTCGCTGACCTAAAAGTGTTCTGTGGGCGAGACGCAGCCGAGAAGCTCTCCCTTAAGGTTCAGGCTACCACGCAGACGGAAGGTGCCGCTACCTAGCGCTGCGAGGGAAAGTGCATAGCCCAGGCGTGTTTCGGCAGAAGCAGCAGCCTGGAGGCTTTCGCTGCCGGCACCGTGCTCTCTGGGCGAGAAGCAGACGACCGTTCGTCTGCAGCGAAACGAAAGCGCGACGTGGTACGAAGGGGCAGAAGAACGAAGGCGCAGAGCACCACCGGGCTGCCGTGCGACTCGCACAGGCTGCAAGAGGAAGCGTGCCTGCCACTCGCTCGTTCGCGGATTCACTTTAGCAGTCGGAAACAGAAAGCTCGACTTGCGGCTACTTGTGCTGCTGCCTAGTTCTCTTCCAGTAGCCCCTGGAAACAACGATGCTCGGTTTATGCTTCGAGACGCAGCGATCACGGTGGTAGGTGCGGTGGAGAAGGGAAAGCCAGCGTGCAGAGGACAGTTTCTCGTTGCTCTACGTGAGGCAAGGGGAAGGTTCAGCCCAGCAGTGGCTGTTGCTCCTGGAGCCTTTTTCTTTGGGAGCAGCTGCTGCAAGCGGGCAACGGAGCTGCGAGAGTGCCTAATGGGTGGGACGGCACGTCTATCTGCGAAGGAAGCTGCCTAGCCGCAGTGTGTTGTGCTCAGTTTCCAGGCTGCTTCGAGAGGGGGCACCTTGAAGAACGCCTTCTTTCTCGACGCGTCCTTCTGGGTGCGCTCAAGCTGCGTGGACTCTGCAACACGGCAGGGTGCAAGCAACTGTTTCTGGCCAGGTTGTGTGATGATGGAGTGCAAGGGCTGCGCCTTACTCGCGGAAGCTGCCGGAGCATTCTCATCAGCTGAATGCACTTGTGAAGCAGCTCTCTGCTGGACTTTGGAAGCCGGCACGCTGAGCCCCTTAGAATGCCTGCCCGCTGCCCGGCTGCTGCGTTCTTCGCCTTCTGTGCTCTGGATGGCGAACTGAAGCCCAGCGATGGCTTTGAGCTGTCCCGCTCTTCAGCGCGTGTATAACTGCACGCATCCACAGTGCTCTGTGCACGGATTTTCCTCAGCTCGAGGTGCAATCATTTTCTTGCTGGTTTACAGTGTCCAAAGCGTCCGTGGAGCTCTCGCTCGGCCAAATGCGTCAAGAGAGAAGCCCTTGCTGGATTCGCCTTTCGCTGGCCAAGACTTTCAACACAGCACCACAATCCGGGCGACGACGAGGAGGAAAGGGGGAACATCTTTTCGTCCTGGCACGTTCTTCTGTGCGGGACGTCTATCCGCATCTTCGCTCTCTGCAGGGCTGGAAGGTGCGCGGTGGTACTCGGAAGCGAGAAGAAGGCTGCAGAGAGCACCGCGCTCTGCCGGCGCTGTGCAGGCTGTACAGGCAAGAAGCCTAGCCCTGGAATGTGGTGCAAATACAAGCTTCCACGCATCGGGGGCAAGCTCTGGGTAAGCTCGCTGACCTAAAAGTGTTCTGTGGGCGAGACGCAGCCGAGAAGCTCTCCCTTAAGGTTCAGGCTACCACGCAGACGGAAGGTGCCGCTACCTAGCGCTGCGAGGGAAAGTGCATAGCCCAGGCGTGTTTCGGCAGAAGCAGCAGCCTGGAGGCTTTCGCTGCCGGCACCGTGCTCTCTGGGCGAGAAGCAGACGACCGTTCGTCTGCAGCGAAACGAAAGCGCGACGTGGTACGAAGGGGCAGAAGAACGAAGGCGCAGAGCACCACCGGGCTGCCGTGCGACTCGCACAGGCTGCAAGAGGAAGCGTGCCTGCCACTTGCTCGTTCGCGGATTCACTTTAGCAGTCGGAAACAGAAAGCTCGACTTGCGGCTACTTGTGCTGCTGCCTAGTTCTCTTCCAGTAGCCCCTGGAAACAACGATGCTCGGTTTATGCTTCGAGACGCAGCGATCACGGTGGTAGGTGCGGTGGAGAAGGGAAAGCCAGCGTGCAGAGGACAGTTTCTCGTTGCTCTACGTGAGGCAAGGGGAAGGTTCAGCCCAGCAGTGGCTGTTGCTCCTGGAGCCTTTTTCTTTGGGAGCAGCTGCTGCAAGCGGGCAACGGAGCTGCGAGAGTGCCTAATGGGTGGGACGGCACGTCTATCTGCGAAGGAAGCTGCCTAGCCGCAGTGTGTTGTGCTCAGTTTCCAGGCTGCTTCGAGAGGGGGCACCTTGAAGAACGCCTTCTTTCTCGACGCGTCCTTCTGGGTGCGCTCAAGCTGCGTGGACTCTGCAACACGGCAGGGTGCAAGCAACTGTTTCTGGCCAGGTTGTGTGATGATGGAGTGCAAGGGCTGCGCCTTACTCGCGGAAGCTGCCGGAGCATTCTCATCAGCTGAATGCGCTTGTGAAGCAGCTCTCTGCTGGACTTTGGAAGCCGGCACGCTGAGCCCCTTAGAATGCCTGCCCGCTGCCCGGCTGCTGCGTTCTTCGCCTTCTGTGCTCTGGATGGCGAACTGAAGCCCAGCGATGGCTTTGAGCTGTCCCGCTCTTCAGCGCGTGTATAACTGCACGCATCCACAGTGCTCTGTGCACGGATTTTCCTCAGCTCGAGGTGCAATCATTTTCTTGCTGGTTTACAGTGTCCAAAGCGTCCGTGGAGCTCTCGCTCGGCCAAATGCGTCAAGAGAGAAGCCCTTGCTGGATTCGCCTTTCGCTGGCCAAGACTTTCAACACAGCACCACAATCCGGGCGACGACGAGGAGGAAAGGGGGAACATCTTTTCGTCCTGGCACGTTCTTCTGTGCGGGACGTCTATCCGCATCTTCGCTCTCTGCAGGGCTGGAAGGTGCGCGGTGGTACTCGGAAGCGAGAAGAAGGCTGCAGAGAGCACCGCGCTCTGCCGGCGCTGTGCAGGCTGTACAGGCAAGAAGCCTAGCCCTGGAATGTGGTGCAAATACAAGCTTCCACGCATCGGGGGCAAGCTCTGGGTAAGCTCGCTGACCTAAAAGTGTTCTGTGGGCGAGACGCAGCCGAGAAGCTCTCCCTTAAGGTTCAGGCTACCACGCAGACGGAAGGTGCCGCTACCTAGCGCTGCGAGGGAAAGTGCATAGCCCAGGCGTGTTTCGGCAGAAGCAGCAGCCTGGAGGCTTTCGCTGCCGGCACCGTGCTCTCTGGGCGAGAAGCAGACGACCGTTCGTCTGCAGCGAAACGAAAGCGCGACGTGGTACGAAGGGGCAGAAGAACGAAGGCGCAGAGCACCACCGGGCTGCCGTGCGACTCGCACAGGCTGCAAGAGGAAGCGTGCCTGCCACTCGCTCGTTCGCGGATTCACTTTAGCAGTCGGAAACAGAAAGCTCGACTTGCGGCTACTTGTGCTGCTGCCTAGTTCTCTTCCAGTAGCCCCTGGAAACAACGATGCTCGGTTTATGCTTCGAGACGCAGCGATCACGGTGGTAGGTGCGGTGGAGAAGGGAAAGCCAGCGTGCAGAGGACAGTTTCTCGTTGCTCTACGTGAGGCAAGGGGAAGGTTCAGCCCAGCAGTGGCTGTTGCTCCTGGAGCCTTTTTCTTTGGGAGCAGCTGCTGCAAGCGGGCAACGGAGCTGCGAGAGTGCCTAATGGGTGGGACGGCACGTCTATCTGCGAAGGAAGCTGCCTAGCCGCAGTGTGTTGTGCTCAGTTTCCAGGCTGCTTCGAGAGGGGGCACCTTGAAGAACGCCTTCTTTCTCGACGCGTCCTTCTGGGTGCGCTCAAGCTGCGTGGACTCTGCAACACGGCAGGGTGCCAAGCAACTGTTTCTGGCCAGGTTGTGTGATGATGGAGTGCAAGGGCTGCGCCTTACTCGCGGAAGCTGCCGGAGCATTCTCATCAGCTGAATGCGCTTGTGAAGCAGCTCTCTGCTGGACTTTGGAAGCCGGCACGCTGAGCCCCTTAGAATGCCTGCCCGCTGCCCGGCTGCTGCGTTCTTCGCCTTCTGTGCTCTGGATGGCGAACTGAAGCCCAGCGATGGCTTTGAGCTGTCCCGCTCTTCAGCGCGTGTATAACTGCACGCATCCACAGTGCTCTGTGCACGGATTTTCCTCAGCTCGAGGTGCAATCATTTTCTTGCTGGTTTACAGTGTCCAAAGCGTCCGTGGAGCTCTCGCTCGGCCAAATGCGTCAAGAGAGAAGCCCTTGCTGGATTCGCCTTTCGCTGGCCAAGACTTTCAACACAGCACCACAATCCGGGCGACGACGAGGAGGAAAGGGGGAACATCTTTTCGTCCTGGCACGTTCTTCTGTGCGGGACGTCTATCCGCATCTTCGCTCTCTGCAGGGCTGGAAGGTGCGCGGTGGTACTCGGAAGCGAGAAGAAGGCTGCAGAGAGCACCGCGCTCTGCCGGCGCTGTGCAGGCTGTACAGGCAAGAAGCCTAGCCCTGGAATGTGGTGCAAATACAAGCTTCCACGCATCGGGGGCAAGCTCTGGGTAAGCTCGCTGACCTAAAAGTGTTCTGTGGGCGAGACGCAGCCGAGAAGCTCTCCCTTAAGGTTCAGGCTACCACGCAGACGGAAGGTGCCGCTACCTAGCGCTGCGAGGGAAAGTGCATAGCCCAGGCGTGTTTCGGCAGAAGCAGCAGCCTGGAGGCTTTCGCTGCCGGCACCGTGCTCTCTGGGCGAGAAGCAGACGACCGTTCGTCTGCAGCGAAACGAAAGCGCGACGTGGTACGAAGGGGCAGAAGAACGAAGGCGCAGAGCACCACCGGGCTGCCGTGCGACTCGCACAGGCTGCAAGAGGAAGCGTGCCTGCCACTCGCTCGTTCGCGGATTCACTTTAGCAGTCGGAAACAGAAAGCTCGACTTGCGGCTACTTGTGCTGCTGCCTAGTTCTCTTCCAGTAGCCCCTGGAAACAACGATGCTCGGTTTATGCTTCGAGACGCAGCGATCACGGTGGTAGGTGCGGTGGAGAAGGGAAAGCCAGCGTGCAGAGGACAGTTTCTCGTTGCTCTACGTGAGGCAAGGGGAAGGTTCAGCCCAGCAGTGGCTGTTGCTCCTGGAGCCTTTTTCTTTGGGAGCAGCTGCTGCAAGCGGGCAACGGAGCTGCGAGAGTGCCTAATGGGTGGGACGGCACGTCTATCTGCGAAGGAAGCTGCCTAGCCGCAGTGTGTTGTGCTCAGTTTCCAGGCTGCTTCGAGAGGGGGCACCTTGAAGAACGCCTTCTTTCTCGACGCGTCCTTCTGGGTGCGCTCAAGCTGCGTGGACTCTGCAACACGGCAGGGTGCCAAGCAACTGTTTCTGGCCAGGTTGTGTGATGATGGAGTGCAAGGGCTGCGCCTTACTCGCGGAAGCTGCCGGAGCATTCTCATCAGCTGAATGCGCTTGTGAAGCAGCTCTCTGCTGGACTTTGGAAGCCGGCACGCTGAGCCCCTTAGAATGCCTGCCCGCTGCCCGGCTGCTGCGTTCTTCGCCTTCTGTGCTCTGGATGGCGAACTGAAGCCCAGCGATGGCTTTGAGCTGTCCCGCTCTTCAGCGCGTGTATAACTGCACGCATCCACAGTGCTCTGTGCACGGATTTTCCTCAGCTCGAGGTGCAATCATTTTCTTGCTGGTTTACAGTGTCCAAAGCGTCCGTGGAGCTCTCGCTCGGCCAAATGCGTCAAGAGAGAAGCCCTTGCTGGATTCGCCTTTCGCTGGCCAAGACTTTCAACACAGCACCACAATCCGGGCGACGACGAGGAGGAAAGGGGGAACATCTTTTCGTCCTGGCACGTTCTTCTGTGCGGGACGTCTATCCGCATCTTCGCTCTCTGCAGGGCTGGAAGGTGCGCGGTGGTACTCGGAAGCGAGAAGAAGGCTGCAGAGAGCACCGCGCTCTGCCGGCGCTGTGCAGGCTGTACAGGCAAGAAGCCTAGCCCTGGAATGTGGTGCAAATACAAGCTTCCACGCATCGGGGGCAAGCTCTGGGTAAGCTCGCTGACCTAAAAGTGTTCTGTGGGCGAGACGCAGCCGAGAAGCTCTCCCTTAAGGTTCAGGCTACCACGCAGACGGAAGGTGCCGCTACCTAGCGCTGCGAGGGAAAGTGCATAGCCCAGGCGTGTTTCGGCAGAAGCAGCAGCCTGGAGGCTTTCGCTGCCGGCACCGTGCTCTCTGGGCGAGAAGCAGACGACCGTTCGTCTGCAGCGAAACGAAAGCGCGACGTGGTACGAAGGGGCAGAAGAACGAAGGCGCAGAGCACCACCGGGCTGCCGTGCGACTCGCACAGGCTGCAAGAGGAAGCGTGCCTGCCACTCGCTCGTTCGCGGATTCACTTTAGCAGTCGGAAACAGAAAGCTCGACTTGCGGCTACTTGTGCTGCTGCCTAGTTCTCTTCCAGTAGCCCCTGGAAACAACGATGCTCGGTTTATGCTTCGAGACGCAGCGATCACGGTGGTAGGTGCGGTGGAGAAGGGAAAGCCAGCGTGCAGAGGACAGTTTCTCGTTGCTCTACGTGAGGCAAGGGGAAGGTTCAGCCCAGCAGTGGCTGTTGCTCCTGGAGCCTTTTTCTTTGGGAGCAGCTGCTGCAAGCGGGCAACGGAGCTGCGAGAGTGCCTAATGGGTGGGACGGCACGTCTATCTGCGAAGGAAGCTGCCTAGCCGCAGTGTGTTGTGCTCAGTTTCCAGGCTGCTTCGAGAGGGGGCACCTTGAAGAACGCCTTCTTTCTCGACGCGTCCTTCTGGGTGCGCTCAAGCTGCGTGGACTCTGCAACACGGCAGGGTGCCAAGCAACTGTTTCTGGCCAGGTTGTGTGATGATGGAGTGCAAGGGCTGCGCCTTACTCGCGGAAGCTGCCGGAGCATTCTCATCAGCTGAATGCGCTTGTGAAGCAGCTCTCTGCTGGACTTTGGAAGCCGGCACGCTGAGCCCCTTAGAATGCCTGCCCGCTGCCCGGCTGCTGCGTTCTTCGCCTTCTGTGCTCTGGATGGCGAACTGAAGCCCAGCGATGGCTTTGAGCTGTCCCGCTCTTCAGCGCGTGTATAACTGCACGCATCCACAGTGCTCTGTGCACGGATTTTCCTCAGCTCGAGGTGCAATCATTTTCTTGCTGGTTTACAGTGTCCAAAGCGTCCGTGGAGCTCTCGCTCGGCCAAATGCGTCAAGAGAGAAGCCCTTGCTGGATTCGCCTTTCGCTGGCCAAGACTTTCAACACAGCACCACAATCCGGGCGACGACGAGGAGGAAAGGGGGAACATCTTTTCGTCCTGGCACGTTCTTCTGTGCGGGACGTCTATCCGCATCTTCGCTCTCTGCAGGGCTGGAAGGTGCGCGGTGGTACTCGGAAGCGAGAAGAAGGCTGCAGAGAGCACCGCGCTCTGCCGGCGCTGTGCAGGCTGTACAGGCAAGAAGCCTAGCCCTGGAATGTGGTGCAAATACAAGCTTCCACGCATCGGGGGCAAGCTCTGGGTAAGCTCGCTGACCTAAAAGTGTTCTGTGGGCGAGACGCAGCCGAGAAGCTCTCCCTTAAGGTTCAGGCTACCACGCAGACGGAAGGTGCCGCTACCTAGCGCTGCGAGGGAAAGTGCATAGCCCAGGCGTGTTTCGGCAGAAGCAGCAGCCTGGAGGCTTTCGCTGCCGGCACCGTGCTCTCTGGGCGAGAAGCAGACGACCGTTCGTCTGCAGCGAAACGAAAGCGCGACGTGGTACGAAGGGGCAGAAGAACGAAGGCGCAGAGCACCACCGGGCTGCCGTGCGACTCGCACAGGCTGCAAGAGGAAGCGTGCCTGCCACTCGCTCGTTCGCGGATTCACTTTAGCAGTCGGAAACAGAAAGCTCGACTTGCGGCTACTTGTGCTGCTGCCTAGTTCTCTTCCAGTAGCCCCTGGAAACAACGATGCTCGGTTTATGCTTCGAGACGCAGCGATCACGGTGGTAGGTGCGGTGGAGAAGGGAAAGCCAGCGTGCAGAGGACAGTTTCTCGTTGCTCTACGTGAGGCAAGGGGAAGGTTCAGCCCAGCAGTGGCTGTTGCTCCTGGAGCCTTTTTCTTTGGGAGCAGCTGCTGCAAGCGGGCAACGGAGCTGCGAGAGTGCCTAATGGGTGGGACGGCACGTCTATCTGCGAAGGAAGCTGCCTAGCCGCAGTGTGTTGTGCTCAGTTTCCAGGCTGCTTCGAGAGGGGGCACCTTGAAGAACGCCTTCTTTCTCGACGCGTCCTTCTGGGTGCGCTCAAGCTGCGTGGACTCTGCAACACGGCAGGGTGCCAAGCAACTGTTTCTGGCCAGGTTGTGTGATGATGGAGTGCAAGGGCTGCGCCTTACTCGCGGAAGCTGCCGGAGCATTCTCATCAGCTGAATGCGCTTGTGAAGCAGCTCTCTGCTGGACTTTGGAAGCCGGCACGCTGAGCCCCTTAGAATGCCTGCCCGCTGCCCGGCTGCTGCGTTCTTCGCCTTCTGTGCTCTGGATGGCGAACTGAAGCCCAGCGATGGCTTTGAGCTGTCCCGCTCTTCAGCGCGTGTATAACTGCACGCATCCACAGTGCTCTGTGCACGGATTTTCCTCAGCTCGAGGTGCAATCATTTTCTTGCTGGTTTACAGTGTCCAAAGCGTCCGTGGAGCTCTCGCTCGGCCAAATGCGTCAAGAGAGAAGCCCTTGCTGGATTCGCCTTTCGCTGGCCAAGACTTTCAACACAGCACCACAATCCGGGCGACGACGAGGAGGAAAGGGGGAACATCTTTTCGTCCTGGCACGTTCTTCTGTGCGGGACGTCTATCCGCATCTTCGCTCTCTGCAGGGCTGGAAGGTGCGCGGTGGTACTCGGAAGCGAGAAGAAGGCTGCAGAGAGCACCGCGCTCTGCCGGCGCTGTGCAGGCTGTACAGGCAAGAAGCCTAGCCCTGGAATGTGGTGCAAATACAAGCTTCCACGCATCGGGGGCAAGCTCTGGGTAAGCTCGCTGACCTAAAAGTGTTCTGTGGGCGAGACGCAGCCGAGAAGCTCTCCCTTAAGGTTCAGGCTACCACGCAGACGGAAGGTGCCGCTACCTAGCGCTGCGAGGGAAAGTGCATAGCCCAGGCGTGTTTCGGCAGAAGCAGCAGCCTGGAGGCTTTCGCTGCCGGCACCGTGCTCTCTGGGCGAGAAGCAGACGACCGTTCGTCTGCAGCGAAACGAAAGCGCGACGTGGTACGAAGGGGCAGAAGAACGAAGGCGCAGAGCACCACCGGGCTGCCGTGCGACTCGCACAGGCTGCAAGAGGAAGCGTGCCTGCCACTCGCTCGTTCGCGGATTCACTTTAGCAGTCGGAAACAGAAAGCTCGACTTGCGGCTACTTGTGCTGCTGCCTAGTTCTCTTCCAGTAGCCCCTGGAAACAACGATGCTCGGTTTATGCTTCGAGACGCAGCGATCACGGTGGTAGGTGCGGTGGAGAAGGGAAAGCCAGCGTGCAGAGGACAGTTTCTCGTTGCTCTACGTGAGGCAAGGGGAAGGTTCAGCCCAGCAGTGGCTGTTGCTCCTGGAGCCTTTTTCTTTGGGAGCAGCTGCTGCAAGCGGGCAACGGAGCTGCGAGAGTGCCTAATGGGTGGGACGGCACGTCTATCGGCGAAGGAAGCTGCCTAGCCGCAGTGTGTTGTGCTCAGTTTCCAGGCTGCTTCGAGAAGGGGCACCTTGAAGAACGCCTTCTTTCTCGACGCGTCCTTCTGGGTGCGCTCAAGCTGCGTGGACTCTGCAACACGGCAGGGTGCCAAGCAACTGTTTCTGGCCAGGTTGTGTGATGATGGAGTGCAAGGGCTGCGCCTTACTCTCGGAAGCTGCCGGAGCATTCTCATCAGCTGAATGCGCTTGTGAAGCAGCTCTCTGCTGGACTTTGGAAGCCGGCACGCTGAGCCCCTTAGAATGCCTGCCCGCTGCCCGGCTGCTGCGTTCTTCGCCTTCTGTGCTCTGGATGGCGAACTGAAGCCCAGCGATGGCTTTGAGCTGTCCCGCTCTTCAGCGCGTGTATAACTGCACGCATCCACAGTGCTCTGTGCACGGATTTTCCTCAGCTCGAGGTGCAATCATTTTCTTGCTGGTTTACAGTGTCCAAAGCGTCCGTGGAGCTCTCGCTCGGCCAAATGCGTCAAGAGAGAAGCCCTTGCTGGATTCGCCTTTCGCTGGCCAAGACTTTCAACACAGCACCACAATCCGGGCGACGACGAGGAGGAAAGGGGGAACATCTTTTCGTCCTGGCACGTTCTTCTGTGCGGGACGTCTATCCGCATCTTCGCTCTCTGCAGGGCTGGAAGGTGCGCGGTGGTACTCGGAAGCGAGAAGAAGGCTGCAGAGAGCACCGCGCTCTGCCGGCGCTGTGCAGGCTGTACAGGCAAGAAGCCTAGCCCTGGAATGTGGTGCAAATACAAGCTTCCACGCATCGGGGGCAAGCTCTGGGTAAGCTCGCTGACCTAAAAGTGTTCTGTGGGCGAGACGCAGCCGAGAAGCTCTCCCTTAAGGTTCAGGCTACCACGCAGACGGAAGGTGCCGCTACCTAGCGCTGCGAGGGAAAGTGCATAGCCCAGGCGTGTTTCGGCAGAAGCAGCAGCCTGGAGGCTTTCGCTGCCGGCACCGTGCTCTCTGGGCGAGAAGCAGACGACCGTTCGTCTGCAGCGAAACGAAAGCGCGACGTGGTACGAAGGGGCAGAAGAACGAAGGCGCAGAGCACCACCGGGCTGCCGTGCGACTCGCACAGGCTGCAAGAGGAAGCGTGCCTGCCACTCGCTCGTTCGCGGATTCACTTTAGCAGTCGGAAACAGAAAGCTCGACTTGCGGCTACTTGTGCTGCTGCCTAGTTCTCTTCCAGTAGCCCCTGGAAACAACGATGCTCGGTTTATGCTTCGAGACGCAGCGATCACGGTGGTAGGTGCGGTGGAGAAGGGAAAGCCAGCGTGCAGAGGACAGTTTCTCGTTGCTCTACGTGAGGCAAGGGGAAGGTTCAGCCCAGCAGTGGCTGTTGCTCCTGGAGCCTTTTTCTTTGGGAGCAGCTGCTGCAAGCGGGCAACGGAGCTGCGAGAGTGCCTAATGGGTGGGACGGCACGTCTATCGGCGAAGGAAGCTGCCTAGCCGCAGTGTGTTGTGCTCAGTTTCCAGGCTGCTTCGAGAAGGGGCACCTTGAAGAACGCCTTCTTTCTCGACGCGTCCTTCTGGGTGCGCTCAAGCTGCGTGGACTCTGCAACACGGCAGGGTGCCAAGCAACTGTTTCTGGCCAGGTTGTGTGATGATGGAGTGCAAGGGCTGCGCCTTACTCGCGGAAGCTGCCGGAGCATTCTCATCAGCTGAATGCGCTTGTGAAGCAGCTCTCTGCTGGACTTTGGAAGCCGGCACGCTGAGCCCCTTAGAATGCCTGCCCGCTGCCCGGCTGCTGCGTTCTTCGCCTTCTGTGCTCTGGATGGCGAACTGAAGCCCAGCGATGGCTTTGAGCTGTCCCGCTCTTCAGCGCGTGTATAACTGCACGCATCCACAGTGCTCTGTGCACGGATTTTCCTCAGCTCGAGGTGCAATCATTTTCTTGCTGGTTTACAGTGTCCAAAGCGTCCGTGGAGCTCTCGCTCGGCCAAATGCGTCAAGAGAGAAGCCCTTGCTGGATTCGCCTTTCGCTGGCCAAGACTTTCAACACAGCACCACAATCCGGGCGACGACGAGGAGGAAAGGGGGAACATCTTTTCGTCCTGGCACGTTCTTCTGTGCGGGACGTCTATCCGCATCTTCGCTCTCTGCAGGGCTGGAAGGTGCGCGGTGGTACTCGGAAGCGAGAAGAAGGCTGCAGAGAGCACCGCGCTCTGCCGGCGCTGTGCAGGCTGTACAGGCAAGAAGCCTAGCCCTGGAATGTGGTGCAAATACAAGCTTCCACGCATCGGGGGCAAGCTCTGGGTAAGCTCGCTGACCTAAAAGTGTTCTGTGGGCGAGACGCAGCCGAGAAGCTCTCCCTTAAGGTTCAGGCTACCACGCAGACGGAAGGTGCCGCTACCTAGCGCTGCGAGGGAAAGTGCATAGCCCAGGCGTGTTTCGGCAGAAGCAGCAGCCTGGAGGCTTTCGCTGCCGGCACCGTGCTCTCTGGGCGAGAAGCAGACGACCGTTCGTCTGCAGCGAAACGAAAGCGCGACGTGGTACGAAGGGGCAGAAGAACGAAGGCGCAGAGCACCACCGGGCTGCCGTGCGACTCGCACAGGCTGCAAGAGGAAGCGTGCCTGCCACTCGCTCGTTCGCGGATTCACTTTAGCAGTCGGAAACAGAAAGCTCGACTTGCGGCTACTTGTGCTGCTGCCTAGTTCTCTTCCAGTAGCCCCTGGAAACAACGATGCTCGGTTTATGCTTCGAGACGCAGCGATCACGGTGGTAGGTGCGGTGGAGAAGGGAAAGCCAGCGTGCAGAGGACAGTTTCTCGTTGCTCTACGTGAGGCAAGGGGAAGGTTCAGCCCAGCAGTGGCTGTTGCTCCTGGAGCCTTTTTCTTTGGGAGCAGCTGCTGCAAGCGGGCAACGGAGCTGCGAGAGTGCCTAATGGGTGGGACGGCACGTCTATCTGCGAAGGAAGCTGCCTAGCCGCAGTGTGTTGTGCTCAGTTTCCAGGCTGCTTCGAGAGGGGGCACCTTGAAGAACGCCTTCTTTCTCGACGCGTCCTTCTGGGTGCGCTCAAGCTGCGTGGACTCTGCAACACGGCAGGGTGCAAGCAACTGTTTCTGGCCAGGTTGTGTGATGATGGAGTGCAAGGGCTGCGCCTTACTCGCGGAAGCTGCCGGAGCATTCTCATCAGCTGAATGCACTTGTGAAGCAGCTCTCTGCTGGACTTTGGAAGCCGGCACGCTGAGCCCCTTAGAATGCCTGCCCGCTGCCCGGCTGCTGCGTTCTTCGCCTTCTGTGCTCTGGATGGCGAACTGAAGCCCAGCGATGGCTTTGAGCTGTCCCGCTCTTCAGCGCGTGTATAACTGCACGCATCCACAGTGCTCTGTGCACGGATTTTCCTCAGCTCGAGGTGCAATCATTTTCTTGCTGGTTTACAGTGTCCAAAGCGTCCGTGGAGCTCTCGCTCGGCCAAATGCGTCAAGAGAGAAGCCCTTGCTGGATTCGCCTTTCGCTGGCCAAGACTTTCAACACAGCACCACAATCCGGGCGACGACGAGGAGGAAAGGGGGAACATCTTTTCGTCCTGGCACGTTCTTCTGTGCGGGACGTCTATCCGCATCTTCGCTCTCTGCAGGGCTGGAAGGTGCGCGGTGGTACTCGGAAGCGAGAAGAAGGCTGCAGAGAGCACCGCGCTCTGCCGGCGCTGTGCAGGCTGTACAGGCAAGAAGCCTAGCCCTGGAATGTGGTGCAAATACAAGCTTCCACGCATCGGGGGCAAGCTCTGGGTAAGCTCGCTGACCTAAAAGTGTTCTGTGGGCGAGACGCAGCCGAGAAGCTCTCCCTTAAGGTTCAGGCTACCACGCAGACGGAAGGTGCCGCTACCTAGCGCTGCGAGGGAAAGTGCATAGCCCAGGCGTGTTTCGGCAGAAGCAGCAGCCTGGAGGCTTTCGCTGCCGGCACCGTGCTCTCTGGGCGAGAAGCAGACGACCGTTCGTCTGCAGCGAAACGAAAGCGCGACGTGGTACGAAGGGGCAGAAGAACGAAGGCGCAGAGCACCACCGGGCTGCCGTGCGACTCGCACAGGCTGCAAGAGGAAGCGTGCCTGCCACTCGCTCGTTCGCGGATTCACTTTAGCAGTCGGAAACAGAAAGCTCGACTTGCGGCTACTTGTGCTGCTGCCTAGTTCTCTTCCAGTAGCCCCTGGAAACAACGATGCTCGGTTTATGCTTCGAGACGCAGCGATCACGGTGGTAGGTGCGGTGGAGAAGGGAAAGCCAGCGTGCAGAGGACAGTTTCTCGTTGCTCTACGTGAGGCAAGGGGAAGGTTCAGCCCAGCAGTGGCTGTTGCTCCTGGAGCCTTTTTCTTTGGGAGCAGCTGCTGCAAGCGGGCAACGGAGCTGCGAGAGTGCCTAATGGGTGGGACGGCACGTCTATCTGCGAAGGAAGCTGCCTAGCCGCAGTGTGTTGTGCTCAGTTTCCAGGCTGCTTCGAGAGGGGGCACCTTGAAGAACGCCTTCTTTCTCGACGCGTCCTTCTGGGTGCGCTCAAGCTGCGTGGACTCTGCAACACGGCAGGGTGCAAGCAACTGTTTCTGGCCAGGTTGTGTGATGATGGAGTGCAAGGGCTGCGCCTTACTCGCGGAAGCTGCCGGAGCATTCTCATCAGCTGAATGCACTTGTGAAGCAGCTCTCTGCTGGACTTTGGAAGCCGGCACGCTGAGCCCCTTAGAATGCCTGCCCGCTGCCCGGCTGCTGCGTTCTTCGCCTTCTGTGCTCTGGATGGCGAACTGAAGCCCAGCGATGGCTTTGAGCTGTCCCGCTCTTCAGCGCGTGTATAACTGCACGCATCCACAGTGCTCTGTGCACGGATTTTCCTCAGCTCGAGGTGCAATCATTTTCTTGCTGGTTTACAGTGTCCAAAGCGTCCGTGGAGCTCTCGCTCGGCCAAATGCGTCAAGAGAGAAGCCCTTGCTGGATTCGCCTTTCGCTGGCCAAGACTTTCAACACAGCACCACAATCCGGGCGACGACGAGGAGGAAAGGGGGAACATCTTTTCGTCCTGGCACGTTCTTCTGTGCGGGACGTCTATCCGCATCTTCGCTCTCTGCAGGGCTGGAAGGTGCGCGGTGGTACTCGGAAGCGAGAAGAAGGCTGCAGAGAGCACCGCGCTCTGCCGGCGCTGTGCAGGCTGTACAGGCAAGAAGCCTAGCCCTGGAATGTGGTGCAAATACAAGCTTCCACGCATCGGGGGCAAGCTCTGGGTAAGCTCGCTGACCTAAAAGTGTTCTGTGGGCGAGACGCAGCCGAGAAGCTCTCCCTTAAGGTTCAGGCTACCACGCAGACGGAAGGTGCCGCTACCTAGCGCTGCGAGGGAAAGTGCATAGCCCAGGCGTGTTTCGGCAGAAGCAGCAGCCTGGAGGCTTTCGCTGCCGGCACCGTGCTCTCTGGGCGAGAAGCAGACGACCGTTCGTCTGCAGCGAAACGAAAGCGCGACGTGGTACGAAGGGGCAGAAGAACGAAGGCGCAGAGCACCACCGGGCTGCCGTGCGACTCGCACAGGCTGCAAGAGGAAGCGTGCCTGCCACTCGCTCGTTCGCGGATTCACTTTAGCAGTCGGAAACAGAAAGCTCGACTTGCGGCTACTTGTGCTGCTGCCTAGTTCTCTTCCAGTAGCCCCTGGAAACAACGATGCTCGGTTTATGCTTCGAGACGCAGCGATCACGGTGGTAGGTGCGGTGGAGAAGGGAAAGCCAGCGTGCAGAGGACAGTTTCTCGTTGCTCTACGTGAGGCAAGGGGAAGGTTCAGCCCAGCAGTGGCTGTTGCTCCTGGAGCCTTTTTCTTTGGGAGCAGCTGCTGCAAGCGGGCAACGGAGCTGCGAGAGTGCCTAATGGGTGGGACGGCACGTCTATCTGCGAAGGAAGCTGCCTAGCCGCAGTGTGTTGTGCTCAGTTTCCAGGCTGCTTCGAGAGGGGGCACCTTGAAGAACGCCTTCTTTCTCGACGCGTCCTTCTGGGTGCGCTCAAGCTGCGTGGACTCTGCAACACGGCAGGGTGCAAGCAACTGTTTCTGGCCAGGTTGTGTGATGATGGAGTGCAAGGGCTGCGCCTTACTCGCGGAAGCTGCCGGAGCATTCTCATCAGCTGAATGCGCTTGTGAAGCAGCTCTCTGCTGGACTTTGGAAGCCGGCACGCTGAGCCCCTTAGAATGCCTGCCCGCTGCCCGGCTGCTGCGTTCTTCGCCTTCTGTGCTCTGGATGGCGAACTGAAGCCCAGCGATGGCTTTGAGCTGTCCCGCTCTTCAGCGCGTGTATAACTGCACGCATCCACAGTGCTCTGTGCACGGATTTTCCTCAGCTCGAGGTGCAATCATTTTCTTGCTGGTTTACAGTGTCCAAAGCGTCCGTGGAGCTCTCGCTCGGCCAAATGCGTCAAGAGAGAAGCCCTTGCTGGATTCGCCTTTCGCTGGCCAAGACTTTCAACACAGCACCACAATCCGGGCGACGACGAGGAGGAAAGGGGGAACATCTTTTCGTCCTGGCACGTTCTTCTGTGCGGGACGTCTATCCGCATCTTCGCTCTCTGCAGGGCTGGAAGGTGCGCGGTGGTACTCGGAAGCGAGAAGAAGGCTGCAGAGAGCACCGCGCTCTGCCGGCGCTGTGCAGGCTGTACAGGCAAGAAGCCTAGCCCTGGAATGTGGTGCAAATACAAGCTTCCACGCATCGGGGGCAAGCTCTGGGTAAGCTCGCTGACCTAAAAGTGTTCTGTGGGCGAGACGCAGCCGAGAAGCTCTCCCTTAAGGTTCAGGCTACCACGCAGACGGAAGGTGCCGCTACCTAGCGCTGCGAGGGAAAGTGCATAGCCCAGGCGTGTTTCGGCAGAAGCAGCAGCCTGGAGGCTTTCGCTGCCGGCACCGTGCTCTCTGGGCGAGAAGCAGACGACCGTTCGTCTGCAGCGAAACGAAAGCGCGACGTGGTACGAAGGGGCAGAAGAACGAAGGCGCAGAGCACCACCGGGCTGCCGTGCGACTCGCACAGGCTGCAAGAGGAAGCGTGCCTGCCACTCGCTCGTTCGCGGATTCACTTTAGCAGTCGGAAACAGAAAGCTCGACTTGCGGCTACTTGTGCTGCTGCCTAGTTCTCTTCCAGTAGCCCCTGGAAACAACGATGCTCGGTTTATGCTTCGAGACGCAGCGATCACGGTGGTAGGTGCGGTGGAGAAGGGAAAGCCAGCGTGCAGAGGACAGTTTCTCGTTGCTCTACGTGAGGCAAGGGGAAGGTTCAGCCCAGCAGTGGCTGTTGCTCCTGGAGCCTTTTTCTTTGGGAGCAGCTGCTGCAAGCGGGCAACGGAGCTGCGAGAGTGCCTAATGGGTGGGACGGCACGTCTATCTGCGAAGGAAGCTGCCTAGCCGCAGTGTGTTGTGCTCAGTTTCCAGGCTGCTTCGAGAGGGGGCACCTTGAAGAACGCCTTCTTTCTCGACGCGTCCTTCTGGGTGCGCTCAAGCTGCGTGGACTCTGCAACACGGCAGGGTGCCAAGCAACTGTTTCTGGCCAGGTTGTGTGATGATGGAGTGCAAGGGCTGCGCCTTACTCGCGGAAGCTGCCGGAGCATTCTCATCAGCTGAATGCGCTTGTGAAGCAGCTCTCTGCTGGACTTTGGAAGCCGGCACGCTGAGCCCCTTAGAATGCCTGCCCGCTGCCCGGCTGCTGCGTTCTTCGCCTTCTGTGCTCTGGATGGCGAACTGAAGCCCAGCGATGGCTTTGAGCTGTCCCGCTCTTCAGCGCGTGTATAACTGCACGCATCCACAGTGCTCTGTGCACGGATTTTCCTCAGCTCGAGGTGCAATCATTTTCTTGCTGGTTTACAGTGTCCAAAGCGTCCGTGGAGCTCTCGCTCGGCCAAATGCGTCAAGAGAGAAGCCCTTGCTGGATTCGCCTTTCGCTGGCCAAGACTTTCAACACAGCACCACAATCCGGGCGACGACGAGGAGGAAAGGGGGAACATCTTTTCGTCCTGGCACGTTCTTCTGTGCGGGACGTCTATCCGCATCTTCGCTCTCTGCAGGGCTGGAAGGTGCGCGGTGGTACTCGGAAGCGAGAAGAAGGCTGCAGAGAGCACCGCGCTCTGCCGGCGCTGTGCAGGCTGTACAGGCAAGAAGCCTAGCCCTGGAATGTGGTGCAAATACAAGCTTCCACGCATCGGGGGCAAGCTCTGGGTAAGCTCGCTGACCTAAAAGTGTTCTGTGGGCGAGACGCAGCCGAGAAGCTCTCCCTTAAGGTTCAGGCTACCACGCAGACGGAAGGTGCCGCTACCTAGCGCTGCGAGGGAAAGTGCATAGCCCAGGCGTGTTTCGGCAGAAGCAGCAGCCTGGAGGCTTTCGCTGCCGGCACCGTGCTCTCTGGGCGAGAAGCAGACGACCGTTCGTCTGCAGCGAAACGAAAGCGCGACGTGGTACGAAGGGGCAGAAGAACGAAGGCGCAGAGCACCACCGGGCTGCCGTGCGACTCGCACAGGCTGCAAGAGGAAGCGTGCCTGCCACTCGCTCGTTCGCGGATTCACTTTAGCAGTCGGAAACAGAAAGCTCGACTTGCGGCTACTTGTGCTGCTGCCTAGTTCTCTTCCAGTAGCCCCTGGAAACAACGATGCTCGGTTTATGCTTCGAGACGCAGCGATCACGGTGGTAGGTGCGGTGGAGAAGGGAAAGCCAGCGTGCAGAGGACAGTTTCTCGTTGCTCTACGTGAGGCAAGGGGAAGGTTCAGCCCAGCAGTGGCTGTTGCTCCTGGAGCCTTTTTCTTTGGGAGCAGCTGCTGCAAGCGGGCAACGGAGCTGCGAGAGTGCCTAATGGGTGGGACGGCACGTCTATCTGCGAAGGAAGCTGCCTAGCCGCAGTGTGTTGTGCTCAGTTTCCAGGCTGCTTCGAGAGGGGGCACCTTGAAGAACGCCTTCTTTCTCGACGCGTCCTTCTGGGTGCGCTCAAGCTGCGTGGACTCTGCAACACGGCAGGGTGCCAAGCAACTGTTTCTGGCCAGGTTGTGTGATGATGGAGTGCAAGGGCTGCGCCTTACTCGCGGAAGCTGCCGGAGCATTCTCATCAGCTGAATGCGCTTGTGAAGCAGCTCTCTGCTGGACTTTGGAAGCCGGCACGCTGAGCCCCTTAGAATGCCTGCCCGCTGCCCGGCTGCTGCGTTCTTCGCCTTCTGTGCTCTGGATGGCGAACTGAAGCCCAGCGATGGCTTTGAGCTGTCCCGCTCTTCAGCGCGTGTATAACTGCACGCATCCACAGTGCTCTGTGCACGGATTTTCCTCAGCTCGAGGTGCAATCATTTTCTTGCTGGTTTACAGTGTCCAAAGCGTCCGTGGAGCTCTCGCTCGGCCAAATGCGTCAAGAGAGAAGCCCTTGCTGGATTCGCCTTTCGCTGGCCAAGACTTTCAACACAGCACCACAATCCGGGCGACGACGAGGAGGAAAGGGGGAACATCTTTTCGTCCTGGCACGTTCTTCTGTGCGGGACGTCTATCCGCATCTTCGCTCTCTGCAGGGCTGGAAGGTGCGCGGTGGTACTCGGAAGCGAGAAGAAGGCTGCAGAGAGCACCGCGCTCTGCCGGCGCTGTGCAGGCTGTACAGGCAAGAAGCCTAGCCCTGGAATGTGGTGCAAATACAAGCTTCCACGCATCGGGGGCAAGCTCTGGGTAAGCTCGCTGACCTAAAAGTGTTCTGTGGGCGAGACGCAGCCGAGAAGCTCTCCCTTAAGGTTCAGGCTACCACGCAGACGGAAGGTGCCGCTACCTAGCGCTGCGAGGGAAAGTGCATAGCCCAGGCGTGTTTCGGCAGAAGCAGCAGCCTGGAGGCTTTCGCTGCCGGCACCGTGCTCTCTGGGCGAGAAGCAGACGACCGTTCGTCTGCAGCGAAACGAAAGCGCGACGTGGTACGAAGGGGCAGAAGAACGAAGGCGCAGAGCACCACCGGGCTGCCGTGCGACTCGCACAGGCTGCAAGAGGAAGCGTGCCTGCCACTCGCTCGTTCGCGGATTCACTTTAGCAGTCGGAAACAGAAAGCTCGACTTGCGGCTACTTGTGCTGCTGCCTAGTTCTCTTCCAGTAGCCCCTGGAAACAACGATGCTCGGTTTATGCTTCGAGACGCAGCGATCACGGTGGTAGGTGCGGTGGAGAAGGGAAAGCCAGCGTGCAGAGGACAGTTTCTCGTTGCTCTACGTGAGGCAAGGGGAAGGTTCAGCCCAGCAGTGGCTGTTGCTCCTGGAGCCTTTTTCTTTGGGAGCAGCTGCTGCAAGCGGGCAACGGAGCTGCGAGAGTGCCTAATGGGTGGGACGGCACGTCTATCTGCGAAGGAAGCTGCCTAGCCGCAGTGTGTTGTGCTCAGTTTCCAGGCTGCTTCGAGAGGGGGCACCTTGAAGAACGCCTTCTTTCTCGACGCGTCCTTCTGGGTGCGCTCAAGCTGCGTGGACTCTGCAACACGGCAGGGTGCCAAGCAACTGTTTCTGGCCAGGTTGTGTGATGATGGAGTGCAAGGGCTGCGCCTTACTCGCGGAAGCTGCCGGAGCATTCTCATCAGCTGAATGCGCTTGTGAAGCAGCTCTCTGCTGGACTTTGGAAGCCGGCACGCTGAGCCCCTTAGAATGCCTGCCCGCTGCCCGGCTGCTGCGTTCTTCGCCTTCTGTGCTCTGGATGGCGAACTGAAGCCCAGCGATGGCTTTGAGCTGTCCCGCTCTTCAGCGCGTGTATAACTGCACGCATCCACAGTGCTCTGTGCACGGATTTTCCTCAGCTCGAGGTGCAATCATTTTCTTGCTGGTTTACAGTGTCCAAAGCGTCCGTGGAGCTCTCGCTCGGCCAAATGCGTCAAGAGAGAAGCCCTTGCTGGATTCGCCTTTCGCTGGCCAAGACTTTCAACACAGCACCACAATCCGGGCGACGACGAGGAGGAAAGGGGGAACATCTTTTCGTCCTGGCACGTTCTTCTGTGCGGGACGTCTATCCGCATCTTCGCTCTCTGCAGGGCTGGAAGGTGCGCGGTGGTACTCGGAAGCGAGAAGAAGGCTGCAGAGAGCACCGCGCTCTGCCGGCGCTGTGCAGGCTGTACAGGCAAGAAGCCTAGCCCTGGAATGTGGTGCAAATACAAGCTTCCACGCATCGGGGGCAAGCTCTGGGTAAGCTCGCTGACCTAAAAGTGTTCTGTGGGCGAGACGCAGCCGAGAAGCTCTCCCTTAAGGTTCAGGCTACCACGCAGACGGAAGGTGCCGCTACCTAGCGCTGCGAGGGAAAGTGCATAGCCCAGGCGTGTTTCGGCAGAAGCAGCAGCCTGGAGGCTTTCGCTGCCGGCACCGTGCTCTCTGGGCGAGAAGCAGACGACCGTTCGTCTGCAGCGAAACGAAAGCGCGACGTGGTACGAAGGGGCAGAAGAACGAAGGCGCAGAGCACCACCGGGCTGCCGTGCGACTCGCACAGGCTGCAAGAGGAAGCGTGCCTGCCACTCGCTCGTTCGCGGATTCACTTTAGCAGTCGGAAACAGAAAGCTCGACTTGCGGCTACTTGTGCTGCTGCCTAGTTCTCTTCCAGTAGCCCCTGGAAACAACGATGCTCGGTTTATGCTTCGAGACGCAGCGATCACGGTGGTAGGTGCGGTGGAGAAGGGAAAGCCAGCGTGCAGAGGACAGTTTCTCGTTGCTCTACGTGAGGCAAGGGGAAGGTTCAGCCCAGCAGTGGCTGTTGCTCCTGGAGCCTTTTTCTTTGGGAGCAGCTGCTGCAAGCGGGCAACGGAGCTGCGAGAGTGCCTAATGGGTGGGACGGCACGTCTATCTGCGAAGGAAGCTGCCTAGCCGCAGTGTGTTGTGCTCAGTTTCCAGGCTGCTTCGAGAGGGGGCACCTTGAAGAACGCCTTCTTTCTCGACGCGTCCTTCTGGGTGCGCTCAAGCTGCGTGGACTCTGCAACACGGCAGGGTGCCAAGCAACTGTTTCTGGCCAGGTTGTGTGATGATGGAGTGCAAGGGCTGCGCCTTACTCGCGGAAGCTGCCGGAGCATTCTCATCAGCTGAATGCGCTTGTGAAGCAGCTCTCTGCTGGACTTTGGAAGCCGGCACGCTGAGCCCCTTAGAATGCCTGCCCGCTGCCCGGCTGCTGCGTTCTTCGCCTTCTGTGCTCTGGATGGCGAACTGAAGCCCAGCGATGGCTTTGAGCTGTCCCGCTCTTCAGCGCGTGTATAACTGCACGCATCCACAGTGCTCTGTGCACGGATTTTCCTCAGCTCGAGGTGCAATCATTTTCTTGCTGGTTTACAGTGTCCAAAGCGTCCGTGGAGCTCTCGCTCGGCCAAATGCGTCAAGAGAGAAGCCCTTGCTGGATTCGCCTTTCGCTGGCCAAGACTTTCAACACAGCACCACAATCCGGGCGACGACGAGGAGGAAAGGGGGAACATCTTTTCGTCCTGGCACGTTCTTCTGTGCGGGACGTCTATCCGCATCTTCGCTCTCTGCAGGGCTGGAAGGTGCGCGGTGGTACTCGGAAGCGAGAAGAAGGCTGCAGAGAGCACCGCGCTCTGCCGGCGCTGTGCAGGCTGTACAGGCAAGAAGCCTAGCCCTGGAATGTGGTGCAAATACAAGCTTCCACGCATCGGGGGCAAGCTCTGGGTAAGCTCGCTGACCTAAAAGTGTTCTGTGGGCGAGACGCAGCCGAGAAGCTCTCCCTTAAGGTTCAGGCTACCACGCAGACGGAAGGTGCCGCTACCTAGCGCTGCGAGGGAAAGTGCATAGCCCAGGCGTGTTTCGGCAGAAGCAGCAGCCTGGAGGCTTTCGCTGCCGGCACCGTGCTCTCTGGGCGAGAAGCAGACGACCGTTCGTCTGCAGCGAAACGAAAGCGCGACGTGGTACGAAGGGGCAGAAGAACGAAGGCGCAGAGCACCACCGGGCTGCCGTGCGACTCGCACAGGCTGCAAGAGGAAGCGTGCCTGCCACTCGCTCGTTCGCGGATTCACTTTAGCAGTCGGAAACAGAAAGCTCGACTTGCGGCTACTTGTGCTGCTGCCTAGTTCTCTTCCAGTAGCCCCTGGAAACAACGATGCTCGGTTTATGCTTCGAGACGCAGCGATCACGGTGGTAGGTGCGGTGGAGAAGGGAAAGCCAGCGTGCAGAGGACAGTTTCTCGTTGCTCTACGTGAGGCAAGGGGAAGGTTCAGCCCAGCAGTGGCTGTTGCTCCTGGAGCCTTTTTCTTTGGGAGCAGCTGCTGCAAGCGGGCAACGGAGCTGCGAGAGTGCCTAATGGGTGGGACGGCACGTCTATCGGCGAAGGAAGCTGCCTAGCCGCAGTGTGTTGTGCTCAGTTTCCAGGCTGCTTCGAGAAGGGGCACCTTGAAGAACGCCTTCTTTCTCGACGCGTCCTTCTGGGTGCGCTCAAGCTGCGTGGACTCTGCAACACGGCAGGGTGCCAAGCAACTGTTTCTGGCCAGGTTGTGTGATGATGGAGTGCAAGGGCTGCGCCTTACTCGCGGAAGCTGCCGGAGCATTCTCATCAGCTGAATGCGCTTGTGAAGCAGCTCTCTGCTGGACTTTGGAAGCCGGCACGCTGAGCCCCTTAGAATGCCTGCCCGCTGCCCGGCTGCTGCGTTCTTCGCCTTCTGTGCTCTGGATGGCGAACTGAAGCCCAGCGATGGCTTTGAGCTGTCCCGCTCTTCAGCGCGTGTATAACTGCACGCATCCACAGTGCTCTGTGCACGGATTTTCCTCAGCTCGAGGTGCAATCATTTTCTTGCTGGTTTACAGTGTCCAAAGCGTCCGTGGAGCTCTCGCTCGGCCAAATGCGTCAAGAGAGAAGCCCTTGCTGGATTCGCCTTTCGCTGGCCAAGACTTTCAACACAGCACCACAATCCGGGCGACGACGAGGAGGAAAGGGGGAACATCTTTTCGTCCTGGCACGTTCTTCTGTGCGGGACGTCTATCCGCATCTTCGCTCTCTGCAGGGCTGGAAGGTGCGCGGTGGTACTCGGAAGCGAGAAGAAGGCTGCAGAGAGCACCGCGCTCTGCCGGCGCTGTGCAGGCTGTACAGGCAAGAAGCCTAGCCCTGGAATGTGGTGCAAATACAAGCTTCCACGCATCGGGGGCAAGCTCTGGGTAAGCTCGCTGACCTAAAAGTGTTCTGTGGGCGAGACGCAGCCGAGAAGCTCTCCCTTAAGGTTCAGGCTACCACGCAGACGGAAGGTGCCGCTACCTAGCGCTGCGAGGGAAAGTGCATAGCCCAGGCGTGTTTCGGCAGAAGCAGCAGCCTGGAGGCTTTCGCTGCCGGCACCGTGCTCTCTGGGCGAGAAGCAGACGACCGTTCGTCTGCAGCGAAACGAAAGCGCGACGTGGTACGAAGGGGCAGAAGAACGAAGGCGCAGAGCACCACCGGGCTGCCGTGCGACTCGCACAGGCTGCAAGAGGAAGCGTGCCTGCCACTCGCTCGTTCGCGGATTCACTTTAGCAGTCGGAAACAGAAAGCTCGACTTGCGGCTACTTGTGCTGCTGCCTAGTTCTCTTCCAGTAGCCCCTGGAAACAACGATGCTCGGTTTATGCTTCGAGACGCAGCGATCACGGTGGTAGGTGCGGTGGAGAAGGGAAAGCCAGCGTGCAGAGGACAGTTTCTCGTTGCTCTACGTGAGGCAAGGGGAAGGTTCAGCCCAGCAGTGGCTGTTGCTCCTGGAGCCTTTTTCTTTGGGAGCAGCTGCTGCAAGCGGGCAACGGAGCTGCGAGAGTGCCTAATGGGTGGGACGGCACGTCTATCGGCGAAGGAAGCTGCCTAGCCGCAGTGTGTTGTGCTCAGTTTCCAGGCTGCTTCGAGAAGGGGCACCTTGAAGAACGCCTTCTTTCTCGACGCGTCCTTCTGGGTGCGCTCAAGCTGCGTGGACTCTGCAACACGGCAGGGTGCAAGCAACTGTTTCTGGCCAGGTTGTGTGATGATGGAGTGCAAGGGCTGCGCCTTACTCGCGGAAGCTGCCGGAGCATTCTCATCAGCTGAATGCGCTTGTGAAGCAGCTCTCTGCTGGACTTTGGAAGCCGGCACGCTGAGCCCCTTAGAATGCCTGCCCGCTGCCCGGCTGCTGCGTTCTTCGCCTTCTGTGCTCTGGATGGCGAACTGAAGCCCAGCGATGGCTTTGAGCTGTCCCGCTCTTCAGCGCGTGTATAACTGCACGCATCCACAGTGCTCTGTGCACGGATTTTCCTCAGCTCGAGGTGCAATCATTTTCTTGCTGGTTTACAGTGTCCAAAGCGTCCGTGGAGCTCTCGCTCGGCCAAATGCGTCAAGAGAGAAGCCCTTGCTGGATTCGCCTTTCGCTGGCCAAGACTTTCAACACAGCACCACAATCCGGGCGACGACGAGGAGGAAAGGGGGAACATCTTTTCGTCCTGGCACGTTCTTCTGTGCGGGACGTCTGTCCGCATCTTCGCTCTCTGCAAGGCTGGAAGGTGCGCGGTGGTACTCGGAAGCGAGAAGAAGGCTGCAGAGAGCACCGCGCTCTGCCGGCGCTGTGCAGGCTGTACAGGCAAGAAGCCTAGCCCTGGAATGTGGTGCAAATACAAGCTTCCACGCATCGGGGGCAAGCTCTGGGTAAGCTCGCTGACCTAAAAGTGTTCTGTGGGCGAGACGCAGCCGAGAAGCTCTCCCTTAAGGTTCAGGCTACCACGCAGACGGAAGGTGCCGCTACCTAGCGCTGCGAGGGAAAGTGCATAGCCCAGGCGTGTTTCGGCAGAAGCAGCAGCCTGGAGGCTTTCGCTGCCGGCACCGTGCTCTCTGGGCGAGAAGCAGACGACCGTTCGTCTGCAGCGAAACGAAAGCGCGACGTGGTACGAAGGGGCAGAAGAACGAAGGCGCAGAGCACCACCGGGCTGCCGTGCGACTCGCACAGGCTGCAAGAGGAAGCGTGCCTGCCACTCGCTCGTTCGCGGATTCACTTTAGCAGTCGGAAACAGAAAGCTCGACTTGCGGCTACTTGTGCTGCTGCCTAGTTCTCTTCCAGTAGCCCCTGGAAACAACGATGCTCGGTTTATGCTTCGAGACGCAGCGATCACGGTGGTAGGTGCGGTGGAGAAGGGAAAGCCAGCGTGCAGAGGACAGTTTCTCGTTGCTCTACGTGAGGCAAGGGGAAGGTTCAGCCCAGCAGTGGCTGTTGCTCCTGGAGCCTTTTTCTTTGGGAGCAGCTGCTGCAAGCGGGCAACGGAGCTGCGAGAGTGCCTAATGGGTGGGACGGCACGTCTATCGGCGAAGGAAGCTGCCTAGCCGCAGTGTGTTGTGCTCAGTTTCCAGGCTGCTTCGAGAAGGGGCACCTTGAAGAACGCCTTCTTTCTCGACGCGTCCTTCTGGGTGCGCTCAAGCTGCGTGGACTCTGCAACACGGCAGGGTGCAAGCAACTGTTTCTGGCCAGGTTGTGTGATGATGGAGTGCAAGGGCTGCGCCTTACTCTCGGAAGCTGCCGGAGCATTCTCATCAGCTGAATGCGCTTGTGAAGCAGCTCTCTGCTGGACTTTGGAAGCCGGCACGCTGAGCCCCTTAGAATGCCTGCCCGCTGCCCGGCTGCTGCGTTCTTCGCCTTCTGTGCTCTGGATGGCGAACTGAAGCCCAGCGATGGCTTTGAGCTGTCCCGCTCTTCAGCGCGTGTATAACTGCACGCATCCACAGTGCTCTGTGCACGGATTTTCCTCAGCTCGAGGTGCAATCATTTTCTTGCTGGTTTACAGTGTCCAAAGCGTCCGTGGAGCTCTCGCTCGGCCAAATGCGTCAAGAGAGAAGCCCTTGCTGGATTCGCCTTTCGCTGGCCAAGACTTTCAACACAGCACCACAATCCGGGCGACGACGAGGAGGAAAGGGGGAACATCTTTTCGTCCTGGCACGTTCTTCTGTGCGGGACGTCTGTCCGCATCTTCGCTCTCTGCAAGGCTGGAAGGTGCGCGGTGGTACTCGGAAGCGAGAAGAAGGCTGCAGAGAGCACCGCGCTCTGCCGGCGCTGTGCAGGCTGTACAGGCAAGAAGCCTAGCCCTGGAATGTGGTGCAAATACAAGCTTCCACGCATCGGGGGCAAGCTCTGGGTAAGCTCGCTGACCTAAAAGTGTTCTGTGGGCGAGACGCAGCCGAGAAGCTCTCCCTTAAGGTTCAGGCTACCACGCAGACGGAAGGTGCCGCTACCTAGCGCTGCGAGGGAAAGTGCATAGCCCAGGCGTGTTTCGGCAGAAGCAGCAGCCTGGAGGCTTTCGCTGCCGGCACCGTGCTCTCTGGGCGAGAAGCAGACGACCGTTCGTCTGCAGCGAAACGAAAGCGCGACGTGGTACGAAGGGGCAGAAGAACGAAGGCGCAGAGCACCACCGGGCTGCCGTGCGACTCGCACAGGCTGCAAGAGGAAGCGTGCCTGCCACTCGCTCGTTCGCGGATTCACTTTAGCAGTCGGAAACAGAAAGCTCGACTTGCGGCTACTTGTGCTGCTGCCTAGTTCTCTTCCAGTAGCCCCTGGAAACAACGATGCTCGGTTTATGCTTCGAGACGCAGCGATCACGGTGGTAGGTGCGGTGGAGAAGGGAAAGCCAGCGTGCAGAGGACAGTTTCTCGTTGCTCTACGTGAGGCAAGGGGAAGGTTCAGCCCAGCAGTGGCTGTTGCTCCTGGAGCCTTTTTCTTTGGGAGCAGCTGCTGCAAGCGGGCAACGGAGCTGCGAGAGTGCCTAATGGGTGGGACGGCACGTCTATCGGCGAAGGAAGCTGCCTAGCCGCAGTGTGTTGTGCTCAGTTTCCAGGCTGCTTCGAGAAGGGGCACCTTGAAGAACGCCTTCTTTCTCGACGCGTCCTTCTGGGTGCGCTCAAGCTGCGTGGACTCTGCAACACGGCAGGGTGCAAGCAACTGTTTCTGGCCAGGTTGTGTGATGATGGAGTGCAAGGGCTGCGCCTTACTCTCGGAAGCTGCCGGAGCATTCTCATCAGCTGAATGCGCTTGTGAAGCAGCTCTCTGCTGGACTTTGGAAGCCGGCACGCTGAGCCCCTTAGAATGCCTGCCCGCTGCCCGGCTGCTGCGTTCTTCGCCTTCTGTGCTCTGGATGGCGAACTGAAGCCCAGCGATGGCTTTGAGCTGTCCCGCTCTTCAGCGCGTGTATAACTGCACGCATCCACAGTGCTCTGTGCACGGATTTTCCTCAGCTCGAGGTGCAATCATTTTCTTGCTGGTTTACAGTGTCCAAAGCGTCCGTGGAGCTCTCGCTCGGCCAAATGCGTCAAGAGAGAAGCCCTTGCTGGATTCGCCTTTCGCTGGCCAAGACTTTCAACACAGCACCACAATCCGGGCGACGACGAGGAGGAAAGGGGGAACATCTTTTCGTCCTGGCACGTTCTTCTGTGCGGGACGTCTGTCCGCATCTTCGCTCTCTGCAAGGCTGGAAGGTGCGCGGTGGTACTCGGAAGCGAGAAGAAGGCTGCAGAGAGCACCACGCTCTGCCGGCGCTGTGCAGGCTGTACAGGCAAGAAGCCTAGCCCTGGAATGTGGTGCAAATACAAGCTTCCACGCATCGGGGGCAAGCTCTGGGTAAGCTCGCTGACCTAAAAGTGTTCTGTGGGCGAGACGCAGCCGAGAAGCTCTCCCTTAAGGTTCAGGCTACCACGCAGACGGAAGGTGCCGCTACCTAGCGCTGCGAGGGAAAGTGCATAGCCCAGGCGTGTTTCGGCAGAAGCAGCAGCCTGGAGGCTTTCGCTGCCGGCACCGTGCTCTCTGGGCGAGAAGCAGACGACCGTTCGTCTGCAGCGAAACGAAAGCGCGACGTGGTACGAAGGGGCAGAAGAACGAAGGCGCAGAGCACCACCGGGCTGCCGTGCGACTCGCACAGGCTGCAAGAGGAAGCGTGCCTGCCACTCGCTCGTTCGCGGATTCACTTTAGCAGTCGGAAACAGAAAGCTCGACTTGCGGCTACTTGTGCTGCTGCCTAGTTCTCTTCCAGTAGCCCCTGGAAACAACGATGCTCGGTTTATGCTTCGAGACGCAGCGATCACGGTGGTAGGTGCGGTGGAGAAGGGAAAGCCAGCGTGCAGAGGACAGTTTCTCGTTGCTCTACGTGAGGCAAGGGGAAGGTTCAGCCCAGCAGTGGCTGTTGCTCCTGGAGCCTTTTTCTTTGGGAGCAGCTGCTGCAAGCGGGCAACGGAGCTGCGAGAGTGCCTAATGGGTGGGACGGCACGTCTATCGGCGAAGGAAGCTGCCTAGCCGCAGTGTGTTGTGCTCAGTTTCCAGGCTGCTTCGAGAAGGGGCACCTTGAAGAACGCCTTCTTTCTCGACGCGTCCTTCTGGGTGCGCTCAAGCTGCGTGGACTCTGCAACACGGCAGGGTGCAAGCAACTGTTTCTGGCCAGGTTGTGTGATGATGGAGTGCAAGGGCTGCGCCTTACTCGCGGAAGCTGCCGGAGCATTCTCATCAGCTGAATGCGCTTGTGAAGCAGCTCTCTGCTGGACTTTGGAAGCCGGCACGCTGAGCCCCTTAGAATGCCTGCCCGCTGCCCGGCTGCTGCGTTCTTCGCCTTCTGTGCTCTGGATGGCGAACTGAAGCCCAGCGATGGCTTTGAGCTGTCCCGCTCTTCAGCGCGTGTATAACTGCACGCATCCACAGTGCTCTGTGCACGGATTTTCCTCAGCTCGAGGTGCAATCATTTTCTTGCTGGTTTACAGTGTCCAAAGCGTCCGTGGAGCTCTCGCTCGGCCAAATGCGTCAAGAGAGAAGCCCTTGCTGGATTCGCCTTTCGCTGGCCAAGACTTTCAACACAGCACCACAATCCGGGCGACGACGAGGAGGAAAGGGGGAACATCTTTTCGTCCTGGCACGTTCTTCTGTGCGGGACGTCTGTCCGCATCTTCGCTCTCTGCAAGGCTGGAAGGTGCGCGGTGGTACTCGGAAGCGAGAAGAAGGCTGCAGAGAGCACCGCGCTCTGCCGGCGCTGTGCAGGCTGTACAGGCAAGAAGCCTAGCCCTGGAATGTGGTGCAAATACAAGCTTCCACGCATCGGGGGCAAGCTCTGGGTAAGCTCGCTGACCTAAAAGTGTTCTGTGGGCGAGACGCAGCCGAGAAGCTCTCCCTTAAGGTTCAGGCTACCACGCAGACGGAAGGTGCCGCTACCTAGCGCTGCGAGGGAAAGTGCATAGCCCAGGCGTGTTTCGGCAGAAGCAGCAGCCTGGAGGCTTTCGCTGCCGGCACCGTGCTCTCTGGGCGAGAAGCAGACGACCGTTCGTCTGCAGCGAAACGAAAGCGCGACGTGGTACGAAGGGGCAGAAGAACGAAGGCGCAGAGCACCACCGGGCTGCCGTGCGACTCGCACAGGCTGCAAGAGGAAGCGTGCCTGCCACTCGCTCGTTCGCGGATTCACTTTAGCAGTCGGAAACAGAAAGCTCGACTTGCGGCTACTTGTGCTGCTGCCTAGTTCTCTTCCAGTAGCCCCTGGAAACAACGATGCTCGGTTTATGCTTCGAGACGCAGCGATCACGGTGGTAGGTGCGGTGGAGAAGGGAAAGCCAGCGTGCAGAGGACAGTTTCTCGTTGCTCTACGTGAGGCAAGGGGAAGGTTCAGCCCAGCAGTGGCTGTTGCTCCTGGAGCCTTTTTCTTTGGGAGCAGCTGCTGCAAGCGGGCAACGGAGCTGCGAGAGTGCCTAATGGGTGGGACGGCACGTCTATCGGCGAAGGAAGCTGCCTAGCCGCAGTGTGTTGTGCTCAGTTTCCAGGCTGCTTCGAGAAGGGGCACCTTGAAGAACGCCTTCTTTCTCGACGCGTCCTTCTGGGTGCGCTCAAGCTGCGTGGACTCTGCAACACGGCAGGGTGCAAGCAACTGTTTCTGGCCAGGTTGTGTGATGATGGAGTGCAAGGGCTGCCCCTTACTCTCGGAAGCTGCCGGAGCATTCTCATCAGCTGAATGCGCTTGTGAAGCAGCTCTCTGCTGGACTTTGGAAGCCGGCACGCTGAGCCCCTTAGAATGCCTGCCCGCTGCCCGGCTGCTGCGTTCTTCGCCTTCTGTGCTCTGGATGGCGAACTGAAGCCCAGCGATGGCTTTGAGCTGTCCCGCTCTTCAGCGCGTGTATAACTGCACGCATCCACAGTGCTCTGTGCACGGATTTTCCTCAGCTCGAGGTGCAATCATTTTCTTGCTGGTTTACAGTGTCCAAAGCGTCCGTGGAGCTCTCGCTCGGCCAAATGCGTCAAGAGAGAAGCCCTTGCTGGATTCGCCTTTCGCTGGCCAAGACTTTCAACACAGCACCACAATCCGGGCGACGACGAGGAGGAAAGGGGGAACATCTTTTCGTCCTGGCACGTTCTTCTGTGCGGGACGTCTGTCCGCATCTTCGCTCTCTGCAAGGCTGGAAGGTGCGCGGTGGTACTCGGAAGCGAGAAGAAGGCTGCAGAGAGCACCGCGCTCTGCCGGCGCTGTGCAGGCTGTACAGGCAAGAAGCCTAGCCCTGGAATGTGGTGCAAATACAAGCTTCCACGCATCGGGGGCAAGCTCTGGGTAAGCTCGCTGACCTAAAAGTGTTCTGTGGGCGAGACGCAGCCGAGAAGCTCTCCCTTAAGGTTCAGGCTACCACGCAGACGGAAGGTGCCGCTACCTAGCGCTGCGAGGGAAAGTGCATAGCCCAGGCGTGTTTCGGCAGAAGCAGCAGCCTGGAGGCTTTCGCTGCCGGCACCGTGCTCTCTGGGCGAGAAGCAGACGACCGTTCGTCTGCAGCGAAACGAAAGCGCGACGTGGTACGAAGGGGCAGAAGAACGAAGGCGCAGAGCACCACCGGGCTGCCGTGCGACTCGCACAGGCTGCAAGAGGAAGCGTGCCTGCCACTCGCTCGTTCGCGGATTCACTTTAGCAGTCGGAAACAGAAAGCTCGACTTGCGGCTACTTGTGCTGCTGCCTAGTTCTCTTCCAGTAGCCCCTGGAAACAACGATGCTCGGTTTATGCTTCGAGACGCAGCGATCACGGTGGTAGGTGCGGTGGAGAAGGGAAAGCCAGCGTGCAGAGGACAGTTTCTCGTTGCTCTACGTGAGGCAAGGGGAAGGTTCAGCCCAGCAGTGGCTGTTGCTCCTGGAGCCTTTTTCTTTGGGAGCAGCTGCTGCAAGCGGGCAACGGAGCTGCGAGAGTGCCTAATGGGTGGGACGGCACGTCTATCGGCGAAGGAAGCTGCCTAGCCGCAGTGTGTTGTGCTCAGTTTCCAGGCTGCTTCGAGAAGGGGCACCTTGAAGAACGCCTTCTTTCTCGACGCGTCCTTCTGGGTGCGCTCAAGCTGCGTGGACTCTGCAACACGGCAGGGTGCAAGCAACTGTTTCTGGCCAGGTTGTGTGATGATGGAGTGCAAGGGCTGCGCCTTACTCGCGGAAGCTGCCGGAGCATTCTCATCAGCTGAATGCGCTTGTGAAGCAGCTCTCTGCTGGACTTTGGAAGCCGGCACGCTGAGCCCCTTAGAATGCCTGCCCGCTGCCCGGCTGCTGCGTTCTTCGCCTTCTGTGCTCTGGATGGCGAACTGAAGCCCAGCGATGGCTTTGAGCTGTCCCGCTCTTCAGCGCGTGTATAACTGCACGCATCCACAGTGCTCTGTGCACGGATTTTCCTCAGCTCGAGGTGCAATCATTTTCTTGCTGGTTTACAGTGTCCAAAGCGTCCGTGGAGCTCTCGCTCGGCCAAATGCGTCAAGAGAGAAGCCCTTGCTGGATTCGCCTTTCGCTGGCCAAGACTTTCAACACAGCACCACAATCCGGGCGACGACGAGGAGGAAAGGGGGAACATCTTTTCGTCCTGGCACGTTCTTCTGTGCGGGACGTCTGTCCGCATCTTCGCTCTCTGCAAGGCTGGAAGGTGCGCGGTGGTACTCGGAAGCGAGAAGAAGGCTGCAGAGAGCACCGCGCTCTGCCGGCGCTGTGCAGGCTGTACAGGCAAGAAGCCTAGCCCTGGAATGTGGTGCAAATACAAGCTTCCACGCATCGGGGGCAAGCTCTGGGTAAGCTCGCTGACCTAAAAGTGTTCTGTGGGCGAGACGCAGCCGAGAAGCTCTCCCTTAAGGTTCAGGCTACCACGCAGACGGAAGGTGCCGCTACCTAGCGCTGCGAGGGAAAGTGCATAGCCCAGGCGTGTTTCGGCAGAAGCAGCAGCCTGGAGGCTTTCGCTGCCGGCACCGTGCTCTCTGGGCGAGAAGCAGACGACCGTTCGTCTGCAGCGAAACGAAAGCGCGACGTGGTACGAAGGGGCAGAAGAACGAAGGCGCAGAGCACCACCGGGCTGCCGTGCGACTCGCACAGGCTGCAAGAGGAAGCGTGCCTGCCACTCGCTCGTTCGCGGATTCACTTTAGCAGTCGGAAACAGAAAGCTCGACTTGCGGCTACTTGTGCTGCTGCCTAGTTCTCTTCCAGTAGCCCCTGGAAACAACGATGCTCGGTTTATGCTTCGAGACGCAGCGATCACGGTGGTAGGTGCGGTGGAGAAGGGAAAGCCAGCGTGCAGAGGACAGTTTCTCGTTGCTCTACGTGAGGCAAGGGGAAGGTTCAGCCCAGCAGTGGCTGTTGCTCCTGGAGCCTTTTTCTTTGGGAGCAGCTGCTGCAAGCGGGCAACGGAGCTGCGAGAGTGCCTAATGGGTGGGACGGCACGTCTATCGGCGAAGGAAGCTGCCTAGCCGCAGTGTGTTGTGCTCAGTTTCCAGGCTGCTTCGAGAAGGGGCACCTTGAAGAACGCCTTCTTTCTCGACGCGTCCTTCTGGGTGCGCTCAAGCTGCGTGGACTCTGCAACACGGCAGGGTGCAAGCAACTGTTTCTGGCCAGGTTGTGTGATGATGGAGTGCAAGGGCTGCGCCTTACTCGCGGAAGCTGCCGGAGCATTCTCATCAGCTGAATGCGCTTGTGAAGCAGCTCTCTGCTGGACTTTGGAAGCCGGCACGCTGAGCCCCTTAGAATGCCTGCCCGCTGCCCGGCTGCTGCGTTCTTCGCCTTCTGTGCTCTGGATGGCGAACTGAAGCCCAGCGATGGCTTTGAGCTGTCCCGCTCTTCAGCGCGTGTATAACTGCACGCATCCACAGTGCTCTGTGCACGGATTTTCCTCAGCTCGAGGTGCAATCATTTTCTTGCTGGTTTACAGTGTCCAAAGCGTCCGTGGAGCTCTCGCTCGGCCAAATGCGTCAAGAGAGAAGCCCTTGCTGGATTCGCCTTTCGCTGGCCAAGACTTTCAACACAGCACCACAATCCGGGCGACGACGAGGAGGAAAGGGGGAACATCTTTTCGTCCTGGCACGTTCTTCTGTGCGGGACGTCTGTCCGCATCTTCGCTCTCTGCAAGGCTGGAAGGTGCGCGGTGGTACTCGGAAGCGAGAAGAAGGCTGCAGAGAGCACCGCGCTCTGCCGGCGCTGTGCAGGCTGTACAGGCAAGAAGCCTAGCCCTGGAATGTGGTGCAAATACAAGCTTCCACGCATCGGGGGCAAGCTCTGGGTAAGCTCGCTGACCTAAAAGTGTTCTGTGGGCGAGACGCAGCCGAGAAGCTCTCCCTTAAGGTTCAGGCTACCACGCAGACGGAAGGTGCCGCTACCTAGCGCTGCGAGGGAAAGTGCATAGCCCAGGCGTGTTTCGGCAGAAGCAGCAGCCTGGAGGCTTTCGCTGCCGGCACCGTGCTCTCTGGGCGAGAAGCAGACGACCGTTCGTCTGCAGCGAAACGAAAGCGCGACGTGGTACGAAGGGGCAGAAGAACGAAGGCGCAGAGCACCACCGGGCTGCCGTGCGACTCGCACAGGCTGCAAGAGGAAGCGTGCCTGCCACTCGCTCGTTCGCGGATTCACTTTAGCAGTCGGAAACAGAAAGCTCGACTTGCGGCTACTTGTGCTGCTGCCTAGTTCTCTTCCAGTAGCCCCTGGAAACAACGATGCTCGGTTTATGCTTCGAGACGCAGCGATCACGGTGGTAGGTGCGGTGGAGAAGGGAAAGCCAGCGTGCAGAGGACAGTTTCTCGTTGCTCTACGTGAGGCAAGGGGAAGGTTCAGCCCAGCAGTGGCTGTTGCTCCTGGAGCCTTTTTCTTTGGGAGCAGCTGCTGCAAGCGGGCAACGGAGCTGCGAGAGTGCCTAATGGGTGGGACGGCACGTCTATCGGCGAAGGAAGCTGCCTAGCCGCAGTGTGTTGTGCTCAGTTTCCAGGCTGCTTCGAGAAGGGGCACCTTGAAGAACGCCTTCTTTCTCGACGCGTCCTTCTGGGTGCGCTCAAGCTGCGTGGACTCTGCAACACGGCAGGGTGCAAGCAACTGTTTCTGGCCAGGTTGTGTGATGATGGAGTGCAAGGGCTGCGCCTTACTCGCGGAAGCTGCCGGAGCATTCTCATCAGCTGAATGCGCTTGTGAAGCAGCTCTCTGCTGGACTTTGGAAGCCGGCACGCTGAGCCCCTTAGAATGCCTGCCCGCTGCCCGGCTGCTGCGTTCTTCGCCTTCTGTGCTCTGGATGGCGAACTGAAGCCCAGCGATGGCTTTGAGCTGTCCCGCTCTTCAGCGCGTGTATAACTGCACGCATCCACAGTGCTCTGTGCACGGATTTTCCTCAGCTCGAGGTGCAATCATTTTCTTGCTGGTTTACAGTGTCCAAAGCGTCCGTGGAGCTCTCGCTCGGCCAAATGCGTCAAGAGAGAAGCCCTTGCTGGATTCGCCTTTCGCTGGCCAAGACTTTCAACACAGCACCACAATCCGGGCGACGACGAGGAGGAAAGGGGGAACATCTTTTCGTCCTGGCACGTTCTTCTGTGCGGGACGTCTGTCCGCATCTTCGCTCTCTGCAAGGCTGGAAGGTGCGCGGTGGTACTCGGAAGCGAGAAGAAGGCTGCAGAGAGCACCGCGCTCTGCCGGCGCTGTGCAGGCTGTACAGGCAAGAAGCCTAGCCCTGGAATGTGGTGCAAATACAAGCTTCCACGCATCGGGGGCAAGCTCTGGGTAAGCTCGCTGACCTAAAAGTGTTCTGTGGGCGAGACGCAGCCGAGAAGCTCTCCCTTAAGGTTCAGGCTACCACGCAGACGGAAGGTGCCGCTACCTAGCGCTGCGAGGGAAAGTGCATAGCCCAGGCGTGTTTCGGCAGAAGCAGCAGCCTGGAGGCTTTCGCTGCCGGCACCGTGCTCTCTGGGCGAGAAGCAGACGACCGTTCGTCTGCAGCGAAACGAAAGCGCGACGTGGTACGAAGGGGCAGAAGAACGAAGGCGCAGAGCACCACCGGGCTGCCGTGCGACTCGCACAGGCTGCAAGAGGAAGCGTGCCTGCCACTCGCTCGTTCGCGGATTCACTTTAGCAGTCGGAAACAGAAAGCTCGACTTGCGGCTACTTGTGCTGCTGCCTAGTTCTCTTCCAGTAGCCCCTGGAAACAACGATGCTCGGTTTATGCTTCGAGACGCAGCGATCACGGTGGTAGGTGCGGTGGAGAAGGGAAAGCCAGCGTGCAGAGGACAGTTTCTCGTTGCTCTACGTGAGGCAAGGGGAAGGTTCAGCCCAGCAGTGGCTGTTGCTCCTGGAGCCTTTTTCTTTGGGAGCAGCTGCTGCAAGCGGGCAACGGAGCTGCGAGAGTGCCTAATGGGTGGGACGGCACGTCTATCGGCGAAGGAAGCTGCCTAGCCGCAGTGTGTTGTGCTCAGTTTCCAGGCTGCTTCGAGAAGGGGCACCTTGAAGAACGCCTTCTTTCTCGACGCGTCCTTCTGGGTGCGCTCAAGCTGCGTGGACTCTGCAACACGGCAGGGTGCAAGCAACTGTTTCTGGCCAGGTTGTGTGATGATGGAGTGCAAGGGCTGCGCCTTACTCGCGGAAGCTGCCGGAGCATTCTCATCAGCTGAATGCGCTTGTGAAGCAGCTCTCTGCTGGACTTTGGAAGCCGGCACGCTGAGCCCCTTAGAATGCCTGCCCGCTGCCCGGCTGCTGCGTTCTTCGCCTTCTGTGCTCTGGATGGCGAACTGAAGCCCAGCGATGGCTTTGAGCTGTCCCGCTCTTCAGCGCGTGTATAACTGCACGCATCCACAGTGCTCTGTGCACGGATTTTCCTCAGCTCGAGGTGCAATCATTTTCTTGCTGGTTTACAGTGTCCAAAGCGTCCGTGGAGCTCTCGCTCGGCCAAATGCGTCAAGAGAGAAGCCCTTGCTGGATTCGCCTTTCGCTGGCCAAGACTTTCAACACAGCACCACAATCCGGGCGACGACGAGGAGGAAAGGGGGAACATCTTTTCGTCCTGGCACGTTCTTCTGTGCGGGACGTCTGTCCGCATCTTCGCTCTCTGCAAGGCTGGAAGGTGCGCGGTGGTACTCGGAAGCGAGAAGAAGGCTGCAGAGAGCACCGCGCTCTGCCGGCGCTGTGCAGGCTGTACAGGCAAGAAGCCTAGCCCTGGAATGTGGTGCAAATACAAGCTTCCACGCATCGGGGGCAAGCTCTGGGTAAGCTCGCTGACCTAAAAGTGTTCTGTGGGCGAGACGCAGCCGAGAAGCTCTCCCTTAAGGTTCAGGCTACCACGCAGACGGAAGGTGCCGCTACCTAGCGCTGCGAGGGAAAGTGCATAGCCCAGGCGTGTTTCGGCAGAAGCAGCAGCCTGGAGGCTTTCGCTGCCGGCACCGTGCTCTCTGGGCGAGAAGCAGACGACCGTTCGTCTGCAGCGAAACGAAAGCGCGACGTGGTACGAAGGGGCAGAAGAACGAAGGCGCAGAGCACCACCGGGCTGCCGTGCGACTCGCACAGGCTGCAAGAGGAAGCGTGCCTGCCACTCGCTCGTTCGCGGATTCACTTTAGCAGTCGGAAACAGAAAGCTCGACTTGCGGCTACTTGTGCTGCTGCCTAGTTCTCTTCCAGTAGCCCCTGGAAACAACGATGCTCGGTTTATGCTTCGAGACGCAGCGATCACGGTGGTAGGTGCGGTGGAGAAGGGAAAGCCAGCGTGCAGAGGACAGTTTCTCGTTGCTCTACGTGAGGCAAGGGGAAGGTTCAGCCCAGCAGTGGCTGTTGCTCCTGGAGCCTTTTTCTTTGGGAGCAGCTGCTGCAAGCGGGCAACGGAGCTGCGAGAGTGCCTAATGGGTGGGACGGCACGTCTATCGGCGAAGGAAGCTGCCTAGCCGCAGTGTGTTGTGCTCAGTTTCCAGGCTGCTTCGAGAAGGGGCACCTTGAAGAACGCCTTCTTTCTCGACGCGTCCTTCTGGGTGCGCTCAAGCTGCGTGGACTCTGCAACACGGCAGGGTGCAAGCAACTGTTTCTGGCCAGGTTGTGTGATGATGGAGTGCAAGGGCTGCGCCTTACTCGCGGAAGCTGCCGGAGCATTCTCATCAGCTGAATGCGCTTGTGAAGCAGCTCTCTGCTGGACTTTGGAAGCCGGCACGCTGAGCCCCTTAGAATGCCTGCCCGCTGCCCGGCTGCTGCGTTCTTCGCCTTCTGTGCTCTGGATGGCGAACTGAAGCCCAGCGATGGCTTTGAGCTGTCCCGCTCTTCAGCGCGTGTATAACTGCACGCATCCACAGTGCTCTGTGCACGGATTTTCCTCAGCTCGAGGTGCAATCATTTTCTTGCTGGTTTACAGTGTCCAAAGCGTCCGTGGAGCTCTCGCTCGGCCAAATGCGTCAAGAGAGAAGCCCTTGCTGGATTCGCCTTTCGCTGGCCAAGACTTTCAACACAGCACCACAATCCGGGCGACGACGAGGAGGAAAGGGGGAACATCTTTTCGTCCTGGCACGTTCTTCTGTGCGGGACGTCTATCCGCATCTTCGCTCTCTGCAAGGCTGGAAGGTGCGCGGTGGTACTCGGAAGCGAGAAGAAGGCTGCAGAGAGCACCGCGCTCTGCCGGCGCTGTGCAGGCTGTACAGGCAAGAAGCCTAGCCCTGGAATGTGGTGCAAATACAAGCTTCCACGCATCGGGGGCAAGCTCTGGGTAAGCTCGCTGACCTAAAAGTGTTCTGTGGGCGAGACGCAGCCGAGAAGCTCTCCCTTAAGGTTCAGGCTACCACGCAGACGGAAGGTGCCGCTACCTAGCGCTGCGAGGGAAAGTGCATAGCCCAGGCGTGTTTCGGCAGAAGCAGCAGCCTGGAGGCTTTCGCTGCCGGCACCGTGCTCTCTGGGCGAGAAGCAGACGACCGTTCGTCTGCAGCGAAACGAAAGCGCGACGTGGTACGAAGGGGCAGAAGAACGAAGGCGCAGAGCACCACCGGGCTGCCGTGCGACTCGCACAGGCTGCAAGAGGAAGCGTGCCTGCCACTCGCTCGTTCGCGGATTCACTTTAGCAGTCGGAAACAGAAAGCTCGACTTGCGGCTACTTGTGCTGCTGCCTAGTTCTCTTCCAGTAGCCCCTGGAAACAACGATGCTCGGTTTATGCTTCGAGACGCAGCGATCACGGTGGTAGGTGCGGTGGAGAAGGGAAAGCCAGCGTGCAGAGGACAGTTTCTCGTTGCTCTACGTGAGGCAAGGGGAAGGTTCAGCCCAGCAGTGGCTGTTGCTCCTGGAGCCTTTTTCTTTGGGAGCAGCTGCTGCAAGCGGGCAACGGAGCTGCGAGAGTGCCTAATGGGTGGGACGGCACGTCTATCGGCGAAGGAAGCTGCCTAGCCGCAGTGTGTTGTGCTCAGTTTCCAGGCTGCTTCGAGAGGGGGCACCTTGAAGAACGCCTTCTTTCTCGACGCGTCCTTCTGGGTGCGCTCAAGCTGCGTGGACTCTGCAACACGGCAGGGTGCAAGCAACTGTTTCTGGCCAGGTTGTGTGATGATGGAGTGCAAGGGCTGCGCCTTACTCGCGGAAGCTGCCGGAGCATTCTCATCAGCTGAATGCGCTTGTGAAGCAGCTCTCTGCTGGACTTTGGAAGCCGGCACGCTGAGCCCCTTAGAATGCCTGCCCGCTGCCCGGCTGCTGCGTTCTTCGCCTTCTGTGCTCTGGATGGCGAACTGAAGCCCAGCGATGGCTTTGAGCTGTCCCGCTCTTCAGCGCGTGTATAACTGCACGCATCCACAGTGCTCTGTGCACGGATTTTCCTCAGCTCGAGGTGCAATCATTTTCTTGCTGGTTTACAGTGTCCAAAGCGTCCGTGGAGCTCTCGCTCGGCCAAATGCGTCAAGAGAGAAGCCCTTGCTGGATTCGCCTTTCGCTGGCCAAGACTTTCAACACAGCACCACAATCCGGGCGACGACGAGGAGGAAAGGGGGAACATCTTTTCGTCCTGGCACGTTCTTCTGTGCGGGACGTCTGTCCGCATCTTCGCTCTCTGCAAGGCTGGAAGGTGCGCGGTGGTACTCGGAAGCGAGAAGAAGGCTGCAGAGAGCACCGCGCTCTGCCGGCGCTGTGCAGGCTGTACAGGCAAGAAGCCTAGCCCTGGAATGTGGTGCAAATACAAGCTTCCACGCATCGGGGGCAAGCTCTGGGTAAGCTCGCTGACCTAAAAGTGTTCTGTGGGCGAGACGCAGCCGAGAAGCTCTCCCTTAAGGTTCAGGCTACCACGCAGACGGAAGGTGCCGCTACCTAGCGCTGCGAGGGAAAGTGCATAGCCCAGGCGTGTTTCGGCAGAAGCAGCAGCCTGGAGGCTTTCGCTGCCGGCACCGTGCTCTCTGGGCGAGAAGCAGACGACCGTTCGTCTGCAGCGAAACGAAAGCGCGACGTGGTACGAAGGGGCAGAAGAACGAAGGCGCAGAGCACCACCGGGCTGCCGTGCGACTCGCACAGGCTGCAAGAGGAAGCGTGCCTGCCACTCGCTCGTTCGCGGATTCACTTTAGCAGTCGGAAACAGAAAGCTCGACTTGCGGCTACTTGTGCTGCTGCCTAGTTCTCTTCCAGTAGCCCCTGGAAACAACGATGCTCGGTTTATGCTTCGAGACGCAGCGATCACGGTGGTAGGTGCGGTGGAGAAGGGAAAGCCAGCGTGCAGAGGACAGTTTCTCGTTGCTCTACGTGAGGCAAGGGGAAGGTTCAGCCCAGCAGTGGCTGTTGCTCCTGGAGCCTTTTTCTTTGGGAGCAGCTGCTGCAAGCGGGCAACGGAGCTGCGAGAGTGCCTAATGGGTGGGACGGCACGTCTATCGGCGAAGGAAGCTGCCTAGCCGCAGTGTGTTGTGCTCAGTTTCCAGGCTGCTTCGAGAAGGGGCACCTTGAAGAACGCCTTCTTTCTCGACGCGTCCTTCTGGGTGCGCTCAAGCTGCGTGGACTCTGCAACACGGCAGGGTGCAAGCAACTGTTTCTGGCCAGGTTGTGTGATGATGGAGTGCAAGGGCTGCGCCTTACTCGCGGAAGCTGCCGGAGCATTCTCATCAGCTGAATGCGCTTGTGAAGCAGCTCTCTGCTGGACTTTGGAAGCCGGCACGCTGAGCCCCTTAGAATGCCTGCCCGCTGCCCGGCTGCTGCGTTCTTCGCCTTCTGTGCTCTGGATGGCGAACTGAAGCCCAGCGATGGCTTTGAGCTGTCCCGCTCTTCAGCGCGTGTATAACTGCACGCATCCACAGTGCTCTGTGCACGGATTTTCCTCAGCTCGAGGTGCAATCATTTTCTTGCTGGTTTACAGTGTCCAAAGCGTCCGTGGAGCTCTCGCTCGGCCAAATGCGTCAAGAGAGAAGCCCTTGCTGGATTCGCCTTTCGCTGGCCAAGACTTTCAACACAGCACCACAATCCGGGCGACGACGAGGAGGAAAGGGGGAACATCTTTTCGTCCTGGCACGTTCTTCTGTGCGGGACGTCTGTCCGCATCTTCGCTCTCTGCAAGGCTGGAAGGTGCGCGGTGGTACTCGGAAGCGAGAAGAAGGCTGCAGAGAGCACCGCGCTCTGCCGGCGCTGTGCAGGCTGTACAGGCAAGAAGCCTAGCCCTGGAATGTGGTGCAAATACAAGCTTCCACGCATCGGGGGCAAGCTCTGGGTAAGCTCGCTGACCTAAAAGTGTTCTGTGGGCGAGACGCAGCCGAGAAGCTCTCCCTTAAGGTTCAGGCTACCACGCAGACGGAAGGTGCCGCTACCTAGCGCTGCGAGGGAAAGTGCATAGCCCAGGCGTGTTTCGGCAGAAGCAGCAGCCTGGAGGCTTTCGCTGCCGGCACCGTGCTCTCTGGGCGAGAAGCAGACGACCGTTCGTCTGCAGCGAAACGAAAGCGCGACGTGGTACGAAGGGGCAGAAGAACGAAGGCGCAGAGCACCACCGGGCTGCCGTGCGACTCGCACAGGCTGCAAGAGGAAGCGTGCCTGCCACTCGCTCGTTCGCGGATTCACTTTAGCAGTCGGAAACAGAAAGCTCGACTTGCGGCTACTTGTGCTGCTGCCTAGTTCTCTTCCAGTAGCCCCTGGAAACAACGATGCTCGGTTTATGCTTCGAGACGCAGCGATCACGGTGGTAGGTGCGGTGGAGAAGGGAAAGCCAGCGTGCAGAGGACAGTTTCTCGTTGCTCTACGTGAGGCAAGGGGAAGGTTCAGCCCAGCAGTGGCTGTTGCTCCTGGAGCCTTTTTCTTTGGGAGCAGCTGCTGCAAGCGGGCAACGGAGCTGCGAGAGTGCCTAATGGGTGGGACGGCACGTCTATCGGCGAAGGAAGCTGCCTAGCCGCAGTGTGTTGTGCTCAGTTTCCAGGCTGCTTCGAGAAGGGGCACCTTGAAGAACGCCTTCTTTCTCGACGCGTCCTTCTGGGTGCGCTCAAGCTGCGTGGACTCTGCAACACGGCAGGGTGCAAGCAACTGTTTCTGGCCAGGTTGTGTGATGATGGAGTGCAAGGGCTGCGCCTTACTCGCGGAAGCTGCCGGAGCATTCTCATCAGCTGAATGCGCTTGTGAAGCAGCTCTCTGCTGGACTTTGGAAGCCGGCACGCTGAGCCCCTTAGAATGCCTGCCCGCTGCCCGGCTGCTGCGTTCTTCGCCTTCTGTGCTCTGGATGGCGAACTGAAGCCCAGCGATGGCTTTGAGCTGTCCCGCTCTTCAGCGCGTGTATAACTGCACGCATCCACAGTGCTCTGTGCACGGATTTTCCTCAGCTCGAGGTGCAATCATTTTCTTGCTGGTTTACAGTGTCCAAAGCGTCCGTGGAGCTCTCGCTCGGCCAAATGCGTCAAGAGAGAAGCCCTTGCTGGATTCGCCTTTCGCTGGCCAAGACTTTCAACACAGCACCACAATCCGGGCGACGACGAGGAGGAAAGGGGGAACATCTTTTCGTCCTGGCACGTTCTTCTGTGCGGGACGTCTGTCCGCATCTTCGCTCTCTGCAAGGCTGGAAGGTGCGCGGTGGTACTCGGAAGCGAGAAGAAGGCTGCAGAGAGCACCGCGCTCTGCCGGCGCTGTGCAGGCTGTACAGGCAAGAAGCCTAGCCCTGGAATGTGGTGCAAATACAAGCTTCCACGCATCGGGGCAAGCTCTGGGTAAGCTCGCTGACCTAAAAGTGTTCTGTGGGCGAGACGCAGCCGAGAAGCTCTCCCTTAAGGTTCAGGCTACCACGCAGACGGAAGGTGCCGCTACCTAGCGCTGCGAGGGAAAGTGCATAGCCCAGGCGTGTTTCGGCAGAAGCAGCAGCCTGGAGGCTTTCGCTGCCGGCACCGTGCTCTCTGGGCGAGAAGCAGACGACCGTTCGTCTGCAGCGAAACGAAAGCGCGACGTGGTACGAAGGGGCAGAAGAACGAAGGCGCAGAGCACCACCGGGCTGCCGTGCGACTCGCACAGGCTGCAAGAGGAAGCGTGCCTGCCACTCGCTCGTTCGCGGATTCACTTTAGCAGTCGGAAACAGAAAGCTCGACTTGCGGCTACTTGTGCTGCTGCCTAGTTCTCTTCCAGTAGCCCCTGGAAACAACGATGCTCGGTTTATGCTTCGAGACGCAGCGATCACGGTGGTAGGTGCGGTGGAGAAGGGAAAGCCAGCGTGCAGAGGACAGTTTCTCGTTGCTCTACGTGAGGCAAGGGGAAGGTTCAGCCCAGCAGTGGCTGTTGCTCCTGGAGCCTTTTTCTTTGGGAGCAGCTGCTGCAAGCGGGCAACGGAGCTGCGAGAGTGCCTAATGGGTGGGACGGCACGTCTATCTGCGAAGGAAGCTGCCTAGCCGCAGTGTGTTGTGCTCAGTTTCCAGGCTGCTTCGAGAGGGGGCACCTTGAAGAACGCCTTCTTTCTCGACGCGTCCTTCTGGGTGCGCTCAAGCTGCGTGGACTCTGCAACACGGCAGGGTGCCAAGCAACTGTTTCTGGCCAGGTTGTGTGATGATGGAGTGCAAGGGCTGCGCCTTACTCGCGGAAGCTGCCGGAGCATTCTCATCAGCTGAATGCGCTTGTGAAGCAGCTCTCTGCTGGACTTTGGAAGCCGGCACGCTGAGCCCCTTAGAATGCCTGCCCGCTGCCCGGCTGCTGCGTTCTTCGCCTTCTGTGCTCTGGATGGCGAACTGAAGCCCAGCGATGGCTTTGAGCTGTCCCGCTCTTCAGCGCGTGTATAACTGCACGCATCCACAGTGCTCTGTGCACGGATTTTCCTCAGCTCGAGGTGCAATCATTTTCTTGCTGGTTTACAGTGTCCAAAGCGTCCGTGGAGCTCTCGCTCGGCCAAATGCGTCAAGAGAGAAGCCCTTGCTGGATTCGCCTTTCGCTGGCCAAGACTTTCAACACAGCACCACAATCCGGGCGACGACGAGGAGGAAAGGGGGAACATCTTTTCGTCCTGGCACGTTCTTCTGTGCGGGACGTCTGTCCGCATCTTCGCTCTCTGCAGGGCTGGAAGGTGCGCGGTGGTACTCGGAAGCGAGAAGAAGGCTGCAGAGAGCACCGCGCTCTGCCGGCGCTGTGCAGGCTGTACAGGCAAGAAGCCTAGCCCTGGAATGTGGTGCAAATACAAGCTTCCACGCATCGGGGGCAAGCTCTGGGGTAAGCTCGCTGACCTAAAAGTGTTCTGTGGGCGAGACGCAGCCGAGAAGCTCTCCCTTAAGGTTCAGGCTACCACGCAGACGGAAGGTGCCGCTACCTAGCGCTGCGAGGGAAAGTGCATAGCCCAGGCGTGTTTCGGCAGAAGCAGCAGCCTGGAGGCTTTCGCTGCCGGCACCGTGCTCTCTGGGCGAGAAGCAGACGACCGTTCGTCTGCAGCGAAACGAAAGCGCGACGTGGTACGAAGGGGCAGAAGAACGAAGGCGCAGAGCACCACCGGGCTGCCGTGCGACTCGCACAGGCTGCAAGAGGAAGCGTGCCTGCCACTCGCTCGTTCGCGGATTCACTTTAGCAGTCGGAAACAGAAAGCTCGACTTGCGGCTACTTGTGCTGCTGCCTAGTTCTCTTCCAGTAGCCCCTGGAAACAACGATGCTCGGTTTATGCTTCGAGACGCAGCGATCACGGTGGTAGGTGCGGTGGAGAAGGGAAAGCCAGCGTGCAGAGGACAGTTTCTCGTTGCTCTACGTGAGGCAAGGGGAAGGTTCAGCCCAGCAGTGGCTGTTGCTCCTGGAGCCTTTTTCTTTGGGAGCAGCTGCTGCAAGCGGGCAACGGAGCTGCGAGAGTGCCTAATGGGTGGGACGGCACGTCTATCGGCGAAGGAAGCTGCCTAGCCGCAGTGTGTTGTGCTCAGTTTCCAGGCTGCTTCGAGAAGGGGCACCTTGAAGAACGCCTTCTTTCTCGACGCGTCCTTCTGGGTGCGCTCAAGCTGCGTGGACTCTGCAACACGGCAGGGTGCAAGCAACTGTTTCTGGCCAGGTTGTGTGATGATGGAGTGCAAGGGCTGCGCCTTACTCTCGGAAGCTGCCGGAGCATTCTCATCAGCTGAATGCGCTTGTGAAGCAGCTCTCTGCTGGACTTTGGAAGCCGGCACGCTGAGCCCCTTAGAATGCCTGCCCGCTGCCCGGCTGCTGCGTTCTTCGCCTTCTGTGCTCTGGATGGCGAACTGAAGCCCAGCGATGGCTTTGAGCTGTCCCGCTCTTCAGCGCGTGTATAACTGCACGCATCCACAGTGCTCTGTGCACGGATTTTCCTCAGCTCGAGGTGCAATCATTTTCTTGCTGGTTTACAGTGTCCAAAGCGTCCGTGGAGCTCTCGCTCGGCCAAATGCGTCAAGAGAGAAGCCCTTGCTGGATTCGCCTTTCGCTGGCCAAGACTTTCAACACAGCACCACAATCCGGGCGACGACGAGGAGGAAAGGGGGAACATCTTTTCGTCCTGGCACGTTCTTCTGTGCGGGACGTCTGTCCGCATCTTCGCTCTCTGCAAGGCTGGAAGGTGCGCGGTGGTACTCGGAAGCGAGAAGAAGGCTGCAGAGAGCACCGCGCTCTGCCGGCGCTGTGCAGGCTGTACAGGCAAGAAGCCTAGCCCTGGAATGTGGTGCAAATACAAGCTTCCACGCATCGGGGGCAAGCTCTGGGTAAGCTCGCTGACCTAAAAGTGTTCTGTGGGCGAGACGCAGCCGAGAAGCTCTCCCTTAAGGTTCAGGCTACCACGCAGACGGGAAAGGTGCCGCTACCTAGCGCTGCGAGGGAAAGTGCATAGCCCAGGCGTGTTTCGGCAGAAGCAGCAGCCTGGAGGGCTTTCGCTGCCGGCACCGTGCTCTCTGGGCGAGAAGCAGACGACCGTTCGTCTGCAGCGAAACGAAAGCGCGACGTGGTACGAAGGGGCAGAAGAACGAAGGCGCAGAGCACCACCGGGCTGCCGTGCGACTCGCACAGGCTGCAAGAGGAAGCGTGCCTGCCACTCGCTCGTTCGCGGATTCACTTTAGCAGTCGAAACAGAAGCTCGACTTGCGGCTACTTGTGCTGCTGCCTAGTTCTCTTCAGTAGCCCTGGAAACAACGATGCTCGGTTTATGCTTCGAGACGCAGCGATCACGGTGGTAGGTGCGGTGGAGAAGGGAAAGCCAGCGTGCAGAGGACAGTTTCTCGTTGCTCTACGTGAGGCAAGGGGAAGGTCAGCCCAGCAGTGGCTGTTGCTCCTGGAGCCTTTTTCTTTGGGAGCAGCTGCTGCAAGCGGGCAACGGAGCTGCGAGAGTGCCTAATGGGTGGGACGGCACGTCTATCGGCGAAGGAAGCTGCCTAGCCCGCAGTGTGTTGTGCTCAGTTTCCAGGCTGCTTCGAGAGGGGGCACCTTGAAGAACGCCTTCTTTCTCGACGCGTCCTTCTGGGTGCGCTCAAGCTGCGTGGACTCTGCAACACGGCAGGGTGCAAGCAACTGTTTCTGGCCAGGTTGTGTGATGATGGAGTGCAAGGGCTGCGCCTTACTCGCGGAAGCTGCCGGAGCATTCTCATCAGCTGAATGCGCTTGTGAAGCAGCTCTCTGCTGGACTTTGGAAGCCGGCACGCTGAGCCCCTTAGAATGCCTGCCCGCTGCCCGGCTGCTGCGTTCTTCGCCTTCTGTGCTCTGGATGGCGAACTGAAGCCAGCGATGGCTTTGAGCTGTCCCGCTCTTCAGCGCGTGTATAACTGCACGCATCCACAGTGCTCTGTGCACGGATTTTCCTCAGCTCGAGGTGCAATCATTTTCTTGCTGGTTTACAGTGTCCAAAGCGTCCGTGGAGCTCTCGCTCGGCCAAATGCGTCAAGAGAGAAGCCCTTGCTGGATTCGCCTTTCGCTGGCCAAGACTTTCAACACAGCACCACAATCCGGGCGACGACGAGGAGGAAAGGGGGGAACATCTTTTCGTCCTGGCACGTTCTTCTGTGCGGGGACGTCTGTCCCGCATCTTCGCTCTCTGCAAGGCTGGAAGGTGCGCGGTGGTACTCGGAAGCGAGAAGAAGGCTGCAGAGAGCACCGCGCTCTGCCGGCGCTGTGCAGGCTGTACAGGCAAGAAGCCTAGCCCTGGAATGTGGTGCAAATACAAGCTTCCACGCATCGGGGGCAAGCTCTGGGTAAGCTCGCTGACCTAAAAGTGTTCTGTGGGCGAGACGCAGCCGAGAAGCTCTCCCTTAAGGTTCAGGCTACCACGCAGACGGAAGGTGCCGCTACCTAGCGCTGCGAGGGAAAGTGCATAGCCCAGGCGTGTTTCGGCAGAAGCAGCAGCCTGGAGGCTTTCGCTGCCGGCACCGTGCTCTCTGGGCGAGAAGCAGACGACCGTTCGTCTGCAGCGAAACGAAAGCGCGACGTGGTACGAAGGGGCAGAAGAACGAAGGCGCAGAGCACCACCGGGCTGCCGTGCGACTCGCACAGGCTGCAAGAGGAAGCGTGCCTGCCACTCGCTCGTTCGCGGATTCACTTTAGCAGTCGGAAACAGAAAGCTCGACTTGCGGCTACTTGTGCTGCTGCCTAGTTCTCTTCCAGTAGCCCCTGGAAACAACGATGCTCGGTTTATGCTTCGAGACGCAGCGATCACGGTGGTAGGTGCGGTGGAGAAGGGAAAGCCAGCGTGCAGAGGACAGTTTCTCGTTGCTCTACGTGAGGCAAGGGGAAGGTTCAGCCCAGCAGTGGCTGTTGCTCCTGGAGCCTTTTTCTTTGGGAGCAGCTGCTGCAAGCGGGCAACGGAGCTGCGAGAGTGCCTAATGGGTGGGACGGCACGTCTATCGGCGAAGGAAGCTGCCCTAGCCGCAGTGTGTTGTGCTCAGTTTCCAGGCTGCTTCGAGAAGGGGCACCTTGAAGAACGCCTTCTTTCTCGACGCGTCCTTCTGGGTGCGCTCAAGCTGCGTGGACTCTGCAACACGGCAGGGTGCAAGCAACTGTTTCTGGCCAGGTTGTGTGATGATGGAGTGCAAGGGCTGCGCCTTACTCGCGGAAGCTGCCGGAGCATTCTCATCAGCTGAATGCGCTTGTGAAGCAGCTCTCTGCTGGACTTTGGAAGCCGGCACGCTGAGCCCCTTAGAATGCCTGCCCGCTGCCCGGCTGCTGCGTTCTTCGCCTTCTGTGCTCTGGATGGCGAACTGAAGCCCAGCGATGGCTTTGAGCTGTCCCGCTCTTCAGCGCGTGTATAACTGCACGCATCCACAGTGCTCTGTGCACGGATTTTCTCTCAGCTCGAGGTGCAATCATTTTCTTGCTGGTTTACAGTGTCCAAAGCGTCCGTGGAGCTCTCGCTCGGCCAAATGCGTCAAGAGAGAAGCCCTTGCTGGATTCGCCTTTCGCTGGCCAAGACTTTCAAACACAGCACCACAATCCGGGCGACGACGAGGAGGAAAGGGGGAACATCTTTTCGTCCTGGCACGTTCTTCTGTGCGGGACGTCTGTCCGGCATCTTCGCTCTCTGCAAGGCTGGAAGGTGCGCGGTGGTACTCGGAAGCGAGAAGAAGGCTGCAGAGAGCACCGCGCTCTGCCGGCGCTGTGCAGGCTGTACAGGCAAGAAGCCTAGCCCTGGAATGTGGTGCAAATACAAGCTTCCACGCATCGGGGGGCAAGCTCTGGGTAAGCTCGCTGACCTAAAAGTGTTCTGTGGGCGAGACGCAGCCGAGAAGCTCTCCCTTAAGGTTCAGGCTACCACGCAGACGGAAAGTGCCGCTACCTAGCGCTGCGAGGGAAAGTGCATAGCCCAGGCGTGTTTCGGCAGAAGCAGCAGCCTGGAGGCTTTCGCTGCCGGCACCGTGCTCTCTGGGCGAGAAGCAGACGACCGTTCGTCTGCAGCGAAACGAAAGCGCGACGTGGTACGAAGGGGCAGAAGAACGAAGGCGCAGAGCACCACCGGGCTGCCGTGCGACTCGCACAGGCTGCAAGAGGAAGCGTGCCTGCCACTCGCTCGTTCGCGGATTCACTTTAGCAGTCGGAAACAGAAAGCTCGACTTGCGGCTACTTGTGCTGCTGCCTAGTTCTCTTCCAGTAGCCCTGGAAACAACGATGCTCGGTTTATGCTTCGAGACGCAGCGATCACGGTGGTAGGTGCGGTGGAGAAGGGAAAGCCAGCGTGCAGAGGACAGTTTCTCGTTGCTCTACGTGAGGCAAGGGGGAAGGTTCAGCCCAGCAGTGGCTGTTGCTCTGGAGCCTTTTTCTTTGGGAGCAGCTGCTGCAAGCGGGCAACGGAGCTGCGAGAGTGCCTAATGGGTGGGACGGCACGTCTATCGGCGAAGGAAGCTGCCTAGCCGCAGTGTGTTGTGCTCAGTTTCCAGGCTGCTTCGAGAGGGGGCACCTTGAAGAACGCCTTCTTTCTCGACGCGTCCCTTCTGGGTGCGCTCAAGCTGCGTGGACTCTGCAACACGGCAGGGTGCAAGCAACTGTTTCTGGCCAGGTTGTGTGATGATGGAGTTGCAAGGGCTGCGCCTTACTCGCGGAAGCTGCCGAGCATTCTCATCAGCTGAATGCGCTTGTGAAGCAGCTCTCTGCTGGACTTTGGAAGCCGGCACGCTGGAGCCCCTTAGAATGCCTGCCCGCTGCCCGGCTGCTGCGTTCTTCGCCTTCTGTGCTCTGGATGGCGAACTGAAGCCCAGCGATGGCTTTGAGCTGTCCCGCTCTTCAGCGCGTGTATAACTGCACGCATCCACAGTGCTCTGTGCACGGATTTTCCTCAGCTCGAGGTGCAATCATTTTCTTGCTGGTTTACAGTGTCCAAAGCGTCCGTGGAGCTCTCGCTCGGCCAAATGCGTCAAGAGAGAAGCCCTTGCTGGATTCGCCTTTCGCTGGCCAAGACTTTCAACACAGCACCACAATCCGGGCGACGACGAGGAGGAAAGGGGGAACATCTTTTCGTCCTGGCACGTTCTTCTGTGCGGGACGTCTGTCCGCATCTTCGCTCTCTGCAAGGCTGGAAGGTGCGCGGTGGTACTCGGAAGCGAGAAGAAGGCTGCAGAGAGCACCGCGCTCTGCCGGCGCTGTGCAGGCTGTACAGGCAAGAAGCCTAGCCCTGGAATGTGGTGCAATACAAGCTTCCACGCATCGGGGGCAAGCTCTGGGTAAGCTCGCTGACCCTAAAAGTGTTCTGTGGGCGAGACGCAGCCGAGAAGCTCTCCCTTAAGGTTCAGGCTACCACGCAGACGGAAAGTGCCCGCTACCTAGCGCTGCGAGGGAAAGTGCATAGCCCAGGCGTGTTTCGGCAGAAGCAGCAGCCTGGAGGCTTTCGCTGCCGGCACCGTGCTCTCTGGGCGAGAAGCAGACGACCGTTCGTCTGCAGCGAAACGAAAGCGCGACGTGGTACGAAGGGGCAGAAGAACGAAGGCGCAGAGCACCACCGGGCTGCCGTGCGACTCGCACAGGCTGCAAGAGGAAGCGTGCCTGCCACTCGCTCGTTCGCGGATTCACTTTAGCAGTCGGAAACAGAAAGCTCGACTTGCGGCTACTTGTGCTGCTGCCTAGTTTCTCTTCCAGTAGCCCCTGGAAACAACGATGCTCGGTTTATGCTTCGAGACGCAGCGATCACGGTGGTAGGTGCGGTGGAGAAGGGAAAGCCAGCGTGCAGAGGACAGTTTCTCGTTGCTCTACGTGAGGCAAGGGGAAGGTTCAGCCCAGCAGTGGCTGTTGCTCCTGGAGCCTTTTTCTTTGGGGAGCAGCTGCTGCAAGCGGGCAACGGAGCTGCGAGAGTGCCTAATGGGTGGGACGGCACGTCTAATCGGCCGAAGGAAGCTGCCTAGCCGCAGTGTGTTGTGCTCAGTTTCCAGGCTGCTTCGAGAGGGGGCACCTTGAAGAACGCCTTCTTTCTCGACGCGTCCTTCTGGGTGCGCTCAAGCTGCGTGGACTCTGCAACACGGCAGGGTGCAAGCAACTGTTTCTGGCCAGGTTGTGTGATGATGGAGTGCAAGGGCTGCGCCTTACTCGCGGAAGCTGCCGGAGCATTCTCATCAGCTGAATGCGCTTGTGAAGCAGCTCTCTGCTGACTTTGGAAGCCGGCACGCTGAGCCCCTTAGAATGCCTGCCCGCTGCCCGGCTGCTGCGTTCTTCGCCTTCTGTGCTCTGGATGGCGAACTGAAGCCCAGCGATGGCTTTTGAGCTGTCCCGCTCTTCAGCGCGTGTATAACTGCACGCATCCACAGTGCTCTGTGCACGGATTTTCCTCAGCTCGAGGTGCAATCATTTTCTTGCTGGTTTACAGTGTCCAAAGCGTCCGTGGGAGCTCTCGCTCGGCCAAATGCGTCAAGAGAGAAGCCCTTGCTGGATTCGCCTTTCGCTGGCCAAGACCTTTCAACACAGCACCACAATCCGGGCGACGACGAGGAGGAAAGGGGGAACATCTTTTCGTCCTGGCACGTTCTTCTGTGCGGGACGTCTGTCCGCATCTTCGCTCTCTGCAAGGGCTGGAAGGTGCCGCGGTGGGTACTCGGAAGCGAGAAGAAGGCTGCAGAGAGCACCGCGCTCTGCCGGCGCTGTGCAGGCTGTACAGGCAAGAAGCCTAGCCCTGGAATGTGGTGCAAATACAAGCTTCCACGCATCGGGGGCAAGCTCTGGGTAAGCTCGCTGACCTAAAAGTGTTCTGTGGGCGAGACGCAGCCGAGAAGCTCTCCCTTAAGGTTCAGGCTACCACGCAGACGGAAGGTGCCGCTACCTAGCGCTGCGAGGGAAAGTGCATAGCCCAGGCGTGTTTCGGCAGAAGCAGCAGCCTGGAGGCTTTCGCTGCCGGCACCGTGCTCTCTGGGCGAGAAGCAGACGACCGTTCGTCTGCAGCGAAACGAAAGCGCGACGTGGTACGAAGGGGCAGAAGAACGAAGGGCGCAGAGCACCACCGGGCTGCCGTGCGACTCGCACAGGCTGCAAGAGGAAGCGTGCCTGCCACTCGCTCGTTCGCGGGATTCACTTTAGCAGTCGGAAACAGAAAGCTCGACTTGCGGCTACTTGTGCTGCTGCCTAGTTCTCTTCCAGTAGCCCCTGGAAACAACGATGCTCGGTTTATGCTTCGAGACGCAGCGATCACGGTGGTAGGTGCGGTGGAGAAGGGAAAGCCA